>NW_020174372.1:1273033-1299309 GCF_003031525.2 Neophocaena asiaeorientalis asiaeorientalis | reverse complement strand
GGGGCGGGACATTGAGGAGGGAGCAGCTCTTTGGCAGGGAGCTAGTTGGTAGAATAGCGTTGACCTCCCAGAGCCATATGACAAAAAGAATGTTAAGCTTCTCCCTCTGGTAACTCACCCAAGGTGTGACCTCCAAAATTCAGTTTTCTTTGTGGGAGGCTAGGGAGTTTAGATTCTCCAGGGGGAAGTTTATTTCTTGTTAAATTGACTTACAGTGACATATGCTCTGTTCTGCTCTTCACTGGCCAGCCATTGCAGATGCCTTGATATTATTAGGGCAATTCCCTTAAAGCCATTACGTTTTCTTACTCGAAGTAGCTCTTTGAAATTTTAGATCTGCACCCTATTTCTCTAGAAGACGTTAATGGTTACTGTATATGTGCTCATGTGTACCAAGTTTGCAAAAGATATTTGTGCAATCGTCCATGAAATGGCTTAATACACATTTATGGTAAACCCATTTAAATGTAAAACATCTATCTGCTTTCAATTTTACTTTCCTCCTTGACCAAAGGCACCAGACTGAAACAGGACTTAAAAGAGGCTTCCTTGTTTAAAAAGAGGTTTTACAGAACTCTAGTCCTGAGAGCAAACAGTACGCTTTTGAGCTTGTAGGCACACAAAGGCTGTTAAAAACTGTGAATTAGGTTTTTGGGTTAAAAATATCAGAAATGCTTCCAGACCAAAAAGGGTAGCTACAATGCATAGGTCTACATTTTGAAGCTGTTGACAGTCTTTATAAGATGAATGTTTATAGCACAGAATGCATAAACGGGACTGATTATAGCAAATAATGCCAAGTAAAAAACCATACTTTGCATCATATGTACAGTTTACATGGCACACTGAAATCTACTATTAAAGTATCTGTGAGGAAGTCACCCTGATTTTACAGGTGGAACAGCTGAGGCTCTCAGAAGTTGAGTGACTTTTCCAAGGTGAATAGCAGAGTTCAAGTCAAGTTTTTTTTCCAAGTTCTTCCCTCCCTTGCTCCCTCCCTCCCTTTCTTCATGCTGGGCTTCCTTCTTTCCTAGTTCTAATTTCTGTACCTCTTTTTACTATTCAGCGCATAGCTTCTGGACCATTATGTACCATTCCCAAAAGGCTTTGCTCTCTGCAAAGTACCACATAGCTCCCTGTAAGGTGAGGGCTGATAAACATTTAAGGAGAAAGCTAATAATGGATTTTAAGGAACTATCCTTTTCCAAGGGGCATATTATTTTTATTAATGAGTTGTTAAATATACAAGTAATCAAAACCCTGAAGAATGATGGCCTTATGGTAGTGCTTCAGAAAAATCAAGTGACTAATAGTGGCATAGATGTTTGAGAAATACATTAAGTCTCCCACTCTATAAGCAGAAACTCCTCATAAGTTCAACAGACAATTACAGTGAAGCCCTAATAAATGATTATTTCAGTAGTGTCATTTGAATTTTAAAAAGAGTTGACAAAACAGATTACTTAAATAAACCCAGAGCCACTCTGGGAAAAAAAAAAAAAAACTCACTCATCAAAAGTCCTGAAATCCTCGCTAACTAGTTTACAAATTCAACAGAAAACATTGATTAAAGAGAAATCATGTTTTCACTTGCATAGCTAGCAATAAGGGGCTTCCAGCTATCTGCCTATCTGATTATTTATTAAAAACCCATCATTTACACATCTTTTCTTGGAAAACTATTGCTCATGATCTTTATTTATGACACATTGCATAATATTTTTTAAGATGAGTAGAATTAATTTTGTTTGGATTAATGTAGGTAGAAATATTTGAAGGGTCAGTTTATTAAATTAAGCCCCTGAAGGGTGACAGATCCCAAGCACACTGAAAATGAGATGGCCAAAAATGAATGTGGAAAAATTCTTGCAGTGGAGTCCCAAAATAATAATGAAAGACTCTTACATACTGTGAAAGGAGAATTGTGGAAATACTTGGCTTACATTGTACCAAACAGATACTCAGAGATAAAAAGAGAACACAGTATAAATGAATTCTTTGCTTCTGCTTTTGCTGAGTAACATTCTTATACCCAGGCTTTCTCAGGCAATAAACACACTGGAGGTAATAGATCAAGAGATGGCAAGTGCTCAGGATACTCCAGACCCAATCAACAGACTAGATACTAAATCACCAAGATGGCCATCACTCAAGTGTGTTGAACCTTAGTGTGTAAATGACAGCTCTCTGGGGCATTGGCTGGCGGCCTCGTGGGGCTTTTGTCAGGGGAGGAGTTTCAGGGGGGACCCTGCAGCCATCAGGCCAGATCCATGTCCCTATAGATCAGTATTCAAAGTGAACACAGATTACAGTTAGTACAACTTATTTTGGAGAAAGGGGGAATAATGTATTAGAGTTTAAGGAGGAAATATATTTGTGGCTAAAGTGTTGCCCAAAATATGATATTTTTAAACTTTCAGAAAGCCTGACTGGATTTCAAATCCTGGTTCCTCCCTATTCATTAATTTTTTTTTTTTTTGACCAAGAAACAAGAAACAGAGAGTGGAGATAGACACTTCTCTGAGTGGACAAATAAGCTCTTCCAGGAGCTAGTTTGGGGATGGTTTTATTTAAACTTTTATAAATGTCTGTAGATGGTATGTAGTTCTTATGGGTAAGTGAAAACTACACTGATAAAGTTGAATCATAGGAATAACTAAAAAGACAGCCTAAATGGGAAGAAAAATAATAGAAGATTAAAGTCAAAATGGAAGATTGAAGGTAAGTGTATTTGGGAAAAGCAATTTGGGAAAAGCAAAAGTGTATTTGGGAAAAAAGTGTAATTGGGAAAAGTGTATTTGGGAAAAGCACATTTATAGGAGATGGTTTTGGATTCCATTCCCATCAGAGGTCAGTATAGCTGGATAATATTCTCTCAGCTTTCTTAAAAAAAAAGTGTGTCCACCAAGTTAAAGTTAATGTTAAGAAAAGGATATAAAATTCTATATTAGTGTGATACCATTAAAAGTGTGTAGTTGAGTTAGTTTGTATAAATCTTCTTTCCATATCTGTTCATCTATCTATTATAGAAGGAAATGCATCAATACATTAATAGTGACTATCTCTGGGTATTATGGGATTGCAAAAGTTTTTATTATCTTCCTTTACTTCAGTATTTTCCAAATTTTCTTCAATGAACATGTATTGCTCTTAGAAGAAAAAGTATTATGGAAATAATATATAGTGTTGTAACCTCAGATTTCAAATAGTCTTACTATAACAAAGGCTCATTTGATTATCATTTCTCTGTCTTCTGTAAATCTGCATTTGAAAAATTTGCCTGTTTTCTCCCCCTGAATTCCCTATATATGAAAGGCAGCATGTTTAAATAATTTTTTTTTTGTATTTGGTACTAAGGAAAAGTGTGGCTGAATGTGAACACTGTGCTTTCCTTAGACAGTGAGAACTGGGAAAATACAGATACTGGAAGTCAAATTCTCATGCACACAGTTACAAATACAGTGAACTTGGATTATTTTTCCTGAAAATAAAAAACTAGAACTAGAACACATCTGTTGATATTTGAAAGCTAGGGGGTTCAGACAGGAAGTAATAAGCTCAAAGACTGTAATACCCTTATCTCCTGTCGTGCATCCCACTTGCCCATCCTTACTCTCTCTTTTGCCAAGAGGAGCTGCAGGCTAAAATTAAAAATAGATTCCAAAAAACATTCAGGTGTATGCATGAATGATTACTACATCATAGATTGTTAGGCAAAACAGAAGTACTGGGCGTGAAATCTTCATCTTTTTGTAGAAGCCATAGATATAAGAATTCTTAAAGCCAAGATTGTCCTATCTCTGACTTTTTTTTTTTTAAATCATGATTGTTACTTGAGTTATCAAAACAAGTATCTCTAAGCATTCTAAATAACAATACAGTTAATGTGTTTGGGTGGTAGGATTTTGGATACACATTTTCAAAAATATATTTCTTAATATTTTTATGCCCTAAAACGCAGGATAAGTAAAGATTGCATTATTCTCATCCCATTTTCCCCCCTTTTCAAGAAGTACCCCCTTCAAATCATTTCCTCCCCTTCAAATCATGAAGTATCAGATTTGCAGTATATAAACTAGCAAATGTACACATTATTTGTTTCCATCAAGACATCTAGAAATACTAGTTTCTTTATACCATTAAAGCAATTTAGATAATATATACACTTACTTGCACTTATAATAATAGCATTTATTACTCTGCTTTTTATTTGTATGGCTTTTCATCTGCAGGACTCTACCTGCTTATGAGGGATTCTGCGAATCTTCCATTGGCAGAGACGGCAGTGTAGAGCAATGTTAGAGGCCTGGGATTTCCCATGCTGTAATTCTGGCCCTGCCAGTTGCCAACTCTGTGACCTTAGGCAAGTTATTTAGTTTCCTCCAGTTTAACTGGTGACCATTAACTAGCTGACTGACCTTTAGCAAGTTAAGCACCCAGTGTCTGGGCTTCATCTGCTTCAACTATAAAATCAAGGGGTTGCACTAATTAAACTTTAAATTCCTAGATGAGGAGGAACCAACCTATATTTTTTGACGTTTAAAACTACCCAGTAATGCTGATCTAATAAAATGGTTTTGAGCAACTAGAAGTGTGGCGTAATGTTGGTATTGAGAACAAACTAAGTTAAGAAGACAGAGTTCTTGGAGATCTATAATAAAAATTTTAAAGTATCTAGCATACTCCCTGGAATTTGTTCTTTTCTTGCTATGTAGATCTTGCCTGTTCTTTCGACTTGATTATCCATGCGGAATACATTTAATTTCTTAGAACTTTTTATCTTAAAGATAAAAAAGTTGACTTTCAAGTGTTCTAAAAATGTTAACTCTTAAAAATACTGACTTTAATAGAAGTAATATTCTGAATTTATGTAAGGTCTTTCTGTACAAGATCAAAGGAATGATATTAAGAAGTACATGGTTTTTCTTTTATGTATAACTTCATAGAAGGATTTCCCTTTATGGAATTTTTAAAATTCATATTCCCAGTCACCCAACCGAATGAACGCACAGAAACTTTTGTAGCAATTCTGACTTGTTCTTGGTCAGATGTGTCCTTAGTCAGGAGTGTCCTTTTATCCAGTATTTCCCAATTGACAATTCTTTTTAAACCTTCAAGGCCTAGTTCAAATGCGGTCTCCCCAAAGAAGCCTTTTCTCCTCATTTACATAAGTGTACATTTTCCTCTTTCACGTATACCTGTATTTTGTACTAACTTACTGTTTTTTACATTCTAGCTTATTTACATCATGTCTTATTTCTCTTGAATGCTGGCATGAGTATATTGTCTTGCACAGAGTAAGCCTTCAAAGAATATGTTGAATAGACTTACTACTTTCATAGAGAAAAAGCTGTGAGGCTGGGGGGGGGGCTGGGGGGTAGGGGAGGGGAGGGGGATCACAGAAGATTGATTTAGATGGAAGGGATAGGTTTGGGTTTTGTAGTTTATGACAATTGCCATCTAAGTTTAGTCTCTGGATGTCCACCAAGAACAAATAAATATCACAAGCTGTGACTGTTCTCCTCAGAGACACTTCGCTGCTTTTGTTTCCTAGGAGTACCCTCTAGATACTGAGGGTCTTTACTGTATAGACTCTAAGCCATCAATCACCATGACCTAGGACTTGGGCAAGTTAGATGTGCTGTCTTCCCACCTGGAAATAAAAAGCTGACTGTTTCACACTTTCATACTAAGCTGTACTGTGCTTTTTAGAAGTATATAGATAATTTCTGCTAAACCAAAAACAACAGAAAGGTTCAAGGAAGAAAATAATCATTTCTCTTCCCATCACCCAGATTTAATTATTCGTATGTAATTTCTTACTACCTTAGTTGCATTCTTTTTCTCTAGGTTTCATGGTGGCTACCTAGCTATATGTATATAGCATATGTTCAATGTGTTTGATCTTTATCCTTAATAGAATAAAATAGAAGACAATATATCAAACTTGCCATATATAGGTAAAGATATACAAAGTCCTTCTTGGCTGTTGAAAACTCTTTGCATGAGTTTTCAACACACAGTTCGGGCTGATGCTTTTTAAACAGAGAGCTAGACAAGGCTAGATCTGTTTAGTCTCTAATAGCCAGGATTCTTCTTCCTGTTCCATTGTCATAGGTTGGAATCACAGCCAGCTGACTTAAAATGTTGTTTTGGGGGCACCAGGTGAGATGTGGCTGGATCAGCGTCAACTCCATCCAGTTCTGAGAAATAACTCAGAGTTCATTTTCTACTGTTACCAATAGTGTTATTCTTTGGGAGAGCCAAACCAGGCAAGTAAAAATCAACAGGATGCAAGAGGTATTTTTCCCATCAAAGCTATTTGGAGGCTCAACTTTCTAAATGAAAGGCAATACATATCATATAATGGAATAGCAATTTAAAGAGAGGTACTGTTTGTAATGGTACTTTCTTCTCAGCTTGGGAACTATGTCAGAGAGACCTTTGCTAGAAAGGGTAATTTTCAGCTAGGCCAAGCAAATTCAAGAAATGTTGAATGCTGTAGCACCTAGAAGACATTTCAGGCAAGTGGGTAAACTCATTTCCTACAGTTTCTGGGAGGTTTTGACCTTGCAGGAGGGTTTCAGATCTCTCCTGGAACAGTGTCCTGAATAAGGTTGAACATGGGAAATGGAAAGAAGAAAAAGAGTACAGAAAAGAAGGAGCTGGAGGACTTACAATAAGGAAAGGATCACTTGCTTTATAACTGATTGAAGAAAACTTTCCAGTCCTATCTGATTCCGATCTTAATCTGGGGAAGCCCTAAAATATACAGAAATAAATTTGAGGAGAGCCACAAAGCTTTATCTGCCTTAAGTTATCTGCTGTGTTCCTGCTGCAGCCTCCATTAGGGCCACTCAGGTGCTGAGTCACAGTCTCAACTGTAGAGTCTAAAAGATGACTGTTAAAAGGCTTTCCTCAGGGGAAGCAAGTGCTGGCTGATGAATGGATCCAAGCTGGTTAACAGCTGCGTATTGGTCAAGTAGGCAAGTAAAAGTTGAGGGAGTCTAAGTCTCCAAGGGGACCGAGACAGAGACACAGAAGAGGCAACGATTTTGTGGTGAGGTATGGGTGGAAACGAAAGATGTTGGGATCTTTGCTTATTTCCCACTTTTAATCTAAACTCTCATCAGGCTATTTGCTGAATTATCAACCACCAATTCCTTACCGGATTTTGGCCAAGGCAGTTAACTTCTGTGAATGTCTGCTTCCTCATTTGTAAAATGACTGTACCCGATCAGCACTTCTAGAGCAGGATCTGCAGGAAGAGACACTGGTTCCTTGGGATGCTGAGGGAAATAAAAGTACAATGGTCAAAAGTGTTTGGGAAACAATGGGTTAAATGCTTTTCAATTGCAAGACTTTTCAGAAATTTCAGGAAGTGAATGATCATTCTAAATACCTGAAAGGTGGTATACTCTTTGGTGAAAACCAAACCTGTTTGACAATGGAACCCATTTTGAAGGTGCATCTTTTGGGTCAGTGTTCTGTGCAACACCAAATATTGAACTAGCTTTGTCTGAGGTCCTTCTGGGTTTTAAATTCTGTGAATCTACGGTTACATAGTATGTCTCTCTTCCTGTTTCTTTTCTAGCTAGCCCCTTGCCTCTTATCTTGAAGAGTTTTTATGTTGTATAAACCTTGTGATCAAAAATGTACTCTGGGGCTTCCCTGGTGGAGCAGTGGTTGAGAATCTGCCTGCCAATGCAGGGGACACGGGTTCGAGCCCTGGTCTGGGAAGATCCCACATGCCGCGGAGCAACTAGGCCCGTGAGCCACAGCTACTGAGCCTGCGTGTCTGGAGCCTGTGCCCCGCAGCAAGAGAGGCCGCGACAGTGAGAGGCCCGCGCTCACGCAACTAGAGAAAGCCCTGGCACAGAAACGAAGACCCAACACAGCCAAAAATAAATAAATTAATTAATTAATAAAAAAAAATGTACTCTGTTAGAAAACTCCTGCGTCTACTTTAAGAAGACACTGAGAGAGCACAAACTTGCAAGCTATGCACTTTCCCTTAAGTTTTGTATTTGAGACTCCGTAAAGTCACAGAGAGTCAAAACACAAATAATGAATTCCCCAAACACACGTACACACCCTAACAAATATTGAAACGTTTATTAATAGAGAGAGGATAATATTTCATAAAGGAACAATTTATAAAAGACTGTTCATTCTGACAGAGGCATTTCTGAGCAAAGCAGTGCAATTAATCACAGAGCTGTAGCATAAATATGAAAAGATGAATACTGAACGCATACAAAATGTGCACTGTTCTTGCCTTCATCTTCAGGATTACAGAAGACGTTTATCACACATCGCCTCACCGACACCAATCGATTTGGCTCCTGCCAGACCCTTTGCTGGACGAGGAGCTCGTAAAAGTGGGAGTGTTTCGAGGAGGGAGTGGCAGCAGAAGCTCAGCGCACAGCGTGGCTGGGTCTGGATTCTGCCGCCTCTTGCTGAAATAGCTCCCCTTTCAGAGGTTGTCGGGGATTGGCGGGAAACAGGGCGTAACTCTGGGTTAGAAAGAGAGAATAAGTATTCACGATGCCTATTTTTCATATTGTCATCATTGTACTTTGTGACCTCTCTGCAGTTAGAATAATCTAAATCTCTCCAGGTAACCTATAGCAGACAACTTTCAGTGGGCTATGAGTTCAGTTTTCTTGATATGTTGTTAAAGAGATAATTTTTTAGATAATGTTAGGATACAAAAGCCAAAATATGATAATAATTTCCCTTTTACAATTAAATTAAATTTACATGTTACACTATTTCTAAAGTTTGGTTGTCTGTCCTCCATCCTTATTTAAAATTTTTAAGAATCTTTGTCAAATGTTCTGTTATTTGAATTCAGGCTTATCTCTGATGAAACATCAATATTCCTATTTAGTTTTTCTTGTCTTGTTAAAATAGTTGGAATTAGTTGTACGCATTTAATTATATTTTTATACTCTAAATTGAGTTTTGAAATTTGGTGAACAATTTGTAACTATTTTTTTCCCAAGTGATAATATACATATTATCATATTGGCTTGATTCATAAGACTTTTCTCACCTCCTTGCACTGTCTCCACAAGGATTCCAAGCTGCGCTGTGCCTAGATTTTTGAATTCAGCTTTCTTATTTTTAGAGGCTGCCTTTTCTCTTCCCTTAAACATACGAACAGAGCTTTTAGTTCATTGCGCGTTGCAAGCCCTGGCACAGACTAGATGCTCAGCAGATATCTGATGAGCAGACATTCTCCCTAGTCCATCAGTGTTTGCTGAATAAATTAACAGATTAGTTAACGAGCAGTGCTTCCTGTTAATTGTCACCACTGTCATTCCAGTAATGTAACCATTACCTACCATACAAGGCTGTTTTTCTTAACAATTAAAAGTAAATTTTGTATAACCCACCAACATGATGCTAATTAATGTTTAATGTTCATTTTCCTGCTTCGAAAGTTACTCAGATATAAGAATTCTACTCAGAAAGTTTTGCACAGATTTCACAAAACCGAACAGGTGTAGCTGGTTCTGTACCACAGAAGCTCAATGAACTTTGGAGGAGACCCGAGTCTTCTCACATAGGAATGAGATGCTCTCTGTGGGACTGAACCCAAGTGCCTTAAAACTACTAAGTAGGCTTTGTTTTGGCATGTTACAGCATTCCCCCTTTGGAATGTTCAGTCAGTTTAGGGATGCTGATTTCCGTAAAGCTTTCAGCATAAACTTCATCTTATGTGAAAAAGAATTTGGTTTGCATTTGGTCTGTACTTGATTGTTGATGCTTTATAGGCTGTACTCTGGATGTGTAGAAAGATTGTCTTCCTAGCCATTTTTTAGACGTCTTGATTAGTAAGTCTCCTTTGTTAAAGATTAGTTGTTTGAAAAAGGAAACAGACTCCCAGATATAGAGAACAAACAAACAGTGGTTATCAGTGGAGAGAGGGAGTGGGGGAGGGGAAAGACAGGGGTAGGGGATTGAGGTACAAACTATTATGTATAAAATAAATAAGCTACAAGGTTATATTGCTCAACACAGGGTCTATAGCTAGTATTTTATAATAACTATAAATGCAGTATAACCTTTAAAATTGTGAATCACCATGTTGTACACCTGTACCATATAATATTGTACATCAGCTATAGCTCAATAAAGAAAAGAGATGATAGGGTATGTATCCTCTTTTGAAACAGGAGGGGGAAGTCTCCTTTCTCTGTTGCTTTCCTCCAATATCCGTAATTTCCTACCAATTTGTCTAGGGCTTTACCAGCATCACCACTTGGCAAAGTGAAGTTGATTTATGAAAAGCACTTGCTTATTTTATTTTATTATTATTTTTAAATTTTTATTATTATTATTATTTTTGCGGTACGCGGGCCTCTCACTGCCGCGGCCTCTCCCGTTGCGGAGCACAGGCTCCGGACGTGCAGGCTCAGCGGCCATAGCTCACGGGCCCAGCCGCTCCGCGGCACGTGGGATCCTCCGGGACCGGGGCACGAACCCGTGTCCCCTGCATCGGCAGGCGGACTCTCAACCACTGCGCCTCCAGGGAAGCCCAAGCACTTGCTTATTTTAATAATCAAGCTAATGACAAAAGAACTCAAATGACTTGTTTGGGGGCTTGGCATTGAAGTTGATTTTATTTGCTATAATCTACCCAACAAATGACAGTACTAAGGTTTCCTTTCCCATCTTTTTTGGGCAGGTGTTTGTGTCATTTTTTTGGCAGCACTGAAGAAACTGTCTCTTACTGAGCTTTAAGTTTGAATAGCTTTGAAATCTTGAAAAAATAGTTATATCTTTTAATACTGCATCAACACTGTCTACATTTAACATGTCCCAAAATGTGAATGACTGAATATTTTATACTTGCCAGTGCAAACACAGCAATAATTAAGCAACAAGTTCTTCTTTTCTGGGCCCTACCCAAAGATATAAAAAGAAAGGGTAAGGCATGGGAACTGTCCTCATAGAACTTGGAATGGCTTCTCTCTGTGTCTGTCTTGAAATATTTGAGAACGAACTCATGCCAATCACAGTTCAAGGTGGAAACACAATAGTGAATGAAATAATAAGCAAAAGTCTTTGGGGCTAAAGCAGTAAATAAGACTTACAAAAATCCCTGTCCTCATAGAGCTTACATTCTAGAGGGGTAGGGGCAGAAGATAAGGACATAAATAAGAAAATATGTGGTATGCCAGGTGGTGATAAGTGCTATGGAGAAACTAAAGTGGGGAAGAGGGAGAGGGAACGTCAGAGGTGAGGGAGAGGGAATGTCAGAGGTGAGTGGGAGGCAGTTGGCAACTTTACATATAGTGGTCATGGAGACCCCGCTGTGAAGGTGTCACGTGAGCACCTAGACCAGGTAAGAGAGAGAGCCTTGGGGACCTCTGCAGGAAGAGCCTTCCAGGCAGAAATGCAAAGGTGCTACAGTGGCATCATGAAGTCACTGGCTCTCAAAACAGCAAGGAGACCAGTGATGGGAGTGGAATAAGCTGGGGGGAGAGTAGTAAAAGGTCAGAGACATAAGGCGGCAGCCCTTCCATCCTGCAGAGCCTTTAGAAGTTATCTGGGAGATGTTTCCTCCTTCCCTCCCTCTTCCTTCCCCCCTTCCTTTCCCTCTTCCTTCCTTCCTCCCTCCCTCTCTCTCCTTTCTTTCTTTCTTCCTTCCTTCCTTCCTTCCTTCCTTCCTTCCTTCCTTCCTTGGGACTGAGTGAGTTGGGGAGCCATTGGCAGAATTTGCACCAAGGAATGACCTGATTAAATGTATGATTTAAAAGATCACTGGCTACTGTAAGAATCAATAATAGGAGGGAGGGGGCAAGCCTGAAGGAGGCTACTGCAGTAATCCAGAGGATACTGGCTTAGACCCAGGTGGTTGCAGTAGAGGTGGTATAAAGGGGCATTCTTTGTCTGTTTGAAAAGAGTGGAGGAGACAGGATTTACTGAAGGGTAGGATGTGGGGCATGAGTGAGAAAGCAGAGTCCAAGATGGTTCCAAGGTTTGGGACCAGATAACTGAAAGGGTGGGACTGTCATGTATTGAGATGGGAAGGCTGAGGAGGAACAGGTTTGGAAGAGGGTTCGATCAGCTTGGGACACCTTACATTTGAGATGCCTATCAGGCTTCCACATGGAGACAGGGAGTCAGTGGTTGAGCGTATGACTATGAGTTCAGGGGAGAGATCTGGGCTGAAGATATAATTGGGGGACTTCACTGTCTGCAAAAGCCATGAAACGGGAGCTGATCCATAAGCGTGAGGAGATCAGATTGACCTGTCAGAGCAGAGTGGGCACAAGTAAGTGGCAGTTGTAGGGTCCTTTATTTTTTGCTACAGCTATTTGAGAGGAGTTAGGAATGTGTGGGCCAGAAGAGTTGAAACAGCTTTCATGGAGAGTGTGAGAATAGAACTAGTCCTTGCAGATGGATAATATTTGGAGGGGTAGAAATAATGAGAGGATATTTGGTTAAAAGGTGTGAGAATTAAACACACCACAGCCCCTTAGCAGGAAGGTAGTAAGGGAAAACATACCAAGATCACGGTAGAATTTTCTCGCTTGCGGAAGGGATGGGACTTTGGTCTCTGTTCAGTCTATTTCCCAGGATCACAATATGCAAATGATAGAGTTTTGAGTCCCATTAAAATCTTGAGTGTTTCGCGACACTTGAGCAACAGCTTCTCCCCCTTATCCTTGCAGCTGGTGCTGCCTTATATTTTGTAGTAACTTGAAACTGACATGTGGGGAATTTTAAGTACATCTCTTATCAAAACAGATGTTTCATAGACTATCGGGAGGTCAGCTCCTCTTTCAGAAAGCAGCTTAGAATTTGAATTTAGTTCCTCTCCTAATTTTATGTTCTTCAAAGTCACTGTGTGGGAAATTTAAAATTTATTAGCAACTTTCTCTTGTTCTTGGATCTTAGAGAGATGGCAGTTTCAGTAAACCTGAAAAAATTGTATGCTGTGTTACCTAGAGGCAGATTATTGAACAACTTCACTTGCCTGGTGATAAATCTAAGGCATGTAAGTGTTTTAACGCTTTCATTGGAACTTTGGAGTCATATTTTATAAAGGAAAAAAAAGCCTCTGCCTTCTTTTTTGATGCAAAATGATAATTAAAACAAAAACAAACTTCATAAAATAATACAAAGGATGCCAACTTCAGAACAAATGATTAGAAAAAGTTTGCCTCTTGTTCCCTCTCCCTCTACTTTTTACTAGAATCTAGATGAGGTTCAAGTCTTATTTTTATTCTGGGTAAAAGTTTCTCATGGAGTTGGGAAAGCTGAGGACTTCAACAGAACTCCCTGAAGTAAGAGCAAGTTGTGTATTTCTTTGTTCATTTTAGTTAAAGAATGCCTTTAAAACAATGTCTTGTTAGTGGTTTGGCATAACCTTGTGTGACATTTCTGTATCGCCACTTCTTCTTTGGGTTTCAGGGAGGTACAGAGCACAGCTCCAGCAGGCTGTGACAGTTTATGAGGCCCCCTAGGTGTTGGCTGGAGAGCAGCATCAGTGAGCAGCCCAGTGGACCCTCAAGCACTGTCCAGTAGAATGTTCTAGTCTCCCTCATGGTGACAGAAATAATCTGTGTCTGCACTGGCCAATCTGGAAGCATTAGCCACATGTGGCTACTGAGTTACTGAAATGTGGCTGGTGCAGCTGAGAAACTGAATTTTAAATTTTATTTAATTTTAATTTACTTAAATGTAAGTGGCCACATGTGGCTAGTGTCTGCTGACTTGGACAGCCAAGCTGACGGCTGGTCTTGGGCTTGCTGGAGCGTGGAGTGGGCAGATGCTCACGCTGTCCTTGCCGGGTCCTCTCCACCACCCTGGTGAGTGTCCACAAGCATATCTTTCTCATCTATACACAGCCCCCAGAGTTGCTTCTAGTGACTGGAGACAGGACAGGACTTTGTGAAATGCCTCCTCCCTGTCTTTCACGGGAGTTGGGAGAAGGAATATAGAAAGGCAGAGT
This sequence comes from Neophocaena asiaeorientalis asiaeorientalis, assembly GCF_003031525.2. Lineage (NCBI taxonomy): Eukaryota > Metazoa > Chordata > Mammalia > Artiodactyla > Phocoenidae > Neophocaena > Neophocaena asiaeorientalis. The sequence continues at coordinate 1,285,337 of NW_020174372.1, read as the reverse complement.
GATGTTACAGGAGATGAGGTCACTGTTATGATCTTAAAGACCTTTGCTATTAAAAAGTATATTAAGAATAGTCTATTAAAATCATTGAATATTTTATAACTGATTATGAAAGAGAATTATCCTGGGGGGTAGATTTTAGAGGTAACACTGTGAGATAACCTCACTAGTGTTTTGAAAGTAGGGATTCTGTGAGTGACCCACTTTCTTTCCTTGAGGAGGGTTGCTCATTTATGAGTATTCTTAAGGTTTTTTTTCATTACATTTGTCTTTTCAGTTTAGGAAATCATTTTAATAATTCTTTTATCAATATTATACCTTTGTGAATAAGACTTACAGAATATATATATATATTTTTAACTTATTTCTTTAAAAAAATTTTTTATTGGAATATTGCTTTTTTTTTTTTTTTTTTTTTGGGGTACGCGGTGGACTCTCAACCACTGCGCCACCAGGGAAGCCCCTATTGGAATATTGTTGATTTGAAATGTTGTGTTAGTCGGCCCTGTACAGCAAAGTCAATCGGTTATACATATACATATATCCACTCTTTTTAAGATTCTATTCGATACAGATCATTACAGAGTATTGAGTAGCGTTCCCTGTGCTATACAGTAGGTCCTTATTAATTATCTATTTTATATACAGTAGTGTGTATATGTCAATCCCAATCTCCCAATTTATCCCTCTCCCCACTTCCCTTCTGGTAACCATAAGTTTGTTTTCTATATCTGTAACTCTATTTCTGTTTTGTAAATAAGTTCATTTGTACCATTATTTTTAGATTCCACATAGAGCAATATATACACCATTGGTATTTATGCGAAAACACATAGCAGGCCTTCAATAATCCACTCTTGAATAACACCATTGGTATCAATACCGTTGATAAATACCAACGGTGTGTGTATTGCTCTGGGTGGGGATTATTAAGGAGAGGGATACAGAGCACAGGATGTTAAAATGACTAAGGTAGGGCCACTGTAGGGCAAGAAGAAGGGTCGAGTATGTGACCAGGACCCCAGTGGGCCCAGCCTCAGAACTCTCAGTTGGGATGTTGGCGTTATGAAGTGTAGTGCATTAAAATTATACTCCTGGGTCCCGATGGGTGGTAGATGGGAGAGAGGAAGGAAGGCTTTTGCCTCTCAATGATCAGTTTTCACCTCGGAAGAATTCCGCATACTAGCAATTTACCGCTGCAGTGAGGAGCTGTCCCCGCTGAATTTGTGGAGAAAGGTTTTTAAAAAGATTTGTTGATGGATATTTCTGTGGTTATTCTGTTACTCTCACTCTTAAAACCAAATGGAGCCTATGTGCCAGGGGCTATGCTTCACTTGCCATCTAAATGATGAGGAAAAAATGTGTACACAGGGACTTCCCTGGTGGCACAGTGGTTAAGAATCCGCCTGCCAACGCAGGGGACACGGGTTCGAGCCCTGGTCCGGGAAGATCCCACATGCCGCAGAGCAACTAAGCCCGTGCGCCACAACTACTGAGCCTGTACTCTAGAGCCCGTGAGCCACAACTACTGAAGCCCGTGCGCCTAGAGCCCGTGCTCCACAACAAGAGAAGCCACCGCAATGAGAAGCCCGTGCACAGCAACTAAAGCTTGCATGCAGCAACAGACCCAATGCAGCCAAAAATAAATAAATAAATAAATGAATGAATGTGTACACGGATGAAGAAAACTAATAATGAAACGCGCTGTGAGATGGATCCCCAACGCGTGGTCAGACAGTGAATGCGTATCCCCCCGTACTTGTCCTCAAAGACATAAAGGGCCGTCGGGTGGAAGAGGTACTACACTTCCCCTCCGGGGCTCCAGAAGACAAAACTGGTGGTTATTTTCTAATTAAATAAATGGTTTTTGAAGGCCTGTTTGTGCAGAGCTCTCTGGTGAGGGAGAATGATTTAGGACAGGAAGGCTTAGCAGAAGGTGAAGATGTGACAGTGGCTGCCAGTTGTGGGGAGATTCATTTCAGCCGAGAGAAGAGAAAGCTTCAGGAAATAGAAGAGACAGCTATGAAGGGATTAGCCCCCTTTGCTGGAGGTGTCCCCAGAGAGACTTCCTGGACTCGTGGGGACTCGTGCTTGTAGAGCAGGGGTCAACAAACTACTGACCTTGGGCCAAATCCTCTCCCTGCCTCTTTTTATAAATAGAGTTTTATCAGAATCCAGCCATGCTGCTTTAAGTGTGCAAGGCTGCTTTCACACTGCAACGGTAGAGGTGGGTAGTGACAAGACCACACGACCTACAAAGCCTAAATTATTTACTATCTGCCCCTATATACAAAAAGTTTGAGGGCCCTAAAGAGGATCAGATGCAGTGATATGTAAAATCCTTCCTAATTTTCCGAATGTAAGGGATTCAGACAAGAAACAAGCCTGTGGGAAGTGTGGAGAAGGGTTCCTGTGAGAGACGGACCTTGAAGGAAATTCTTTCTGGTCCTGGCAGAGAAGGCCATTCCATATGACCACTTGGGCAGACCTCCAGGGGAGTAAGTCAGTGTACCTGGGATGCTTCCAGCAGACGCATTCCAACATCCACCCATTCGTTTGTTCGTTCATTCATTTTGCCTCTAGCACGTTGTTGGCTGGTGTAGACAGTAATCTAAACCATTTCTCTGCTTGCTCTTGGTAAAGTAAGCACAAACTCTGGCATGAGCTGTTGGCATTTTGATAAGAACTTTGCCAGTATGGAAATGCTCATTAAGTTCAATGTTTATAATCGAGTTTTATGGAGTTATTTTATTTTAAGTATAATAGTCTCACCTAGACATAACTTAGAATTTATTCACGTGTTTGGCTTAATCGTAAGATGTAAGAAATGGTTGTTCCAAAATGAAAACCTCACTGTATTGGCAGGAGATGCAGCTCGTGGCGTTAAGGATAGGATGCACATTACTATTCATGCCTTTTTAATTGATAAGCCTTTAAGGCTTCTGGAAGCCTTTAAAAGTTGTTTTGTCAACATTAGACCAGCTGCTGTGTAATTATGGTAGCTCTTCTTGCAGTTAAATTCTTTTAGTAACGTGTTCAATCTGCTGATGCCAAAGTGCTTTGAACCTGTGATATATACTATAGAGAGCTTTTGTTTTTACTTACAGATGGTTGTGCCGATTTCTGGGCAACTCTGTAGAATTTTCACAGAAGTTTTAAAGATGAATTACTTCAAATGGGAGGCAAATGAATTTGAGCCTCAGGTTACTCCTCCCCCTATAAAAATTGTTCATGTGACTTGAGTTTTGAACTTGACTCATAACAACCTAAATATGCTCGTTAAAAAAAAAAATCTGCTCCTTGAAACGTTTTAAGGGCTCTTTTCACTGACTCTCCAGCTTGTAAATCAAAAGTTTCTGGCACCAGTCAGATGATGGTAAAAGCAGGGGAGCCTGTGACAAAGATCGTTGCTTAAGGAGGAACCCGGCGCGGTGGTTCTGCCCTCTGTGCAGGGGACTGAAGCTTCACTCAGAAAACCTTTAGCAGTGTGTTTTGCTATTTTTAAAAGGAGTTCTGTCCTGAAGTCTGGCACAAGAAGGTATAACTAGGTAGGGACTGGTGTCAGAAAGATGCAAACAGAAGATCCTGTGCTTCTTTCCTCCTGGTCCCCTGTCCTCCCCACATGCTTTGTGCACCATATCTATGGACAGATCACACTGGTGCTTAAGGCAGGTAAGAGGTGGGGTGGTGATGCTGGTGGCCATGGAGGTTGCTCCTGTTAGCTCAGGCCACTTAGGTCACTTCTTCCCTATGGCATTTTAAGAGAATAAGGCAAAGCCTTTTAAAATAGAGGTGCAGAGCATCAGCATCTGGAGGAACAAGAGACTTAGATGGAGCCACAGCTGGCTCTCTCTGGCCCCTTGGTCCCCTCTGTGTTAAGGAATGCATCTATGTTGGTGGAAAGTTGTGAAGTGAGTCCCTCAACCACCTGTGCTCACCCTTCCTCTCCACTTTGTGGTATAAGGGGTCTGGGAGAGAAATTGGACCCTTTACTGTATGAAAAAGCCAGTCTGTTTCAAGCTTAAATAGATGTTCAGGAGTGTTAATAATTTGCAAAATCTGGAGAAGAAGCTCTCCTGGACAGTATTGCCTTTTATAATGGTAGAGTCTGCTAAAAACTGTCTCTTCCGCTTTCTCACTCAGGAAGTGAAGATTTGTTTGCCTTGGGAGCTCTTGAGCCCTGAGAACTGACAGATTTGGGAGGTTTGAGGACCCATGGACAGTTAGCCGTTGGGTATTTGTGTGTTTTGAAGTAGCTGTTGAGACACTGTTCTAAAGAGAACTAGAATTTGTTTAATTAAAAGTTGCCTAAATTAATTATATTTTTCCTGTGGGACAAAACTCACTCCTGGTAAATGGCTTCATCTTTTCAAAGTAATACTGAATGTTAGTTCAGAGTGTTTTTAATATTTCAGGCTGGTAGAATAGGCTGCCCAGATGTGACCAAGAAAACTGGCATGAGTCTCAGTGTTCTATATCTAAATATCAAGACTTGTTAATATCATTAAGCATTTTTTTGTGACATTACTTTTTGCTAAGGTACATAGTTTACATTGATATGATAGGAATTAAATCTGCCTTCAAGTGTCTATTCTAATTGCTTGCATGAGACCTGGTCTTCTAATCAATCTTCTCACATCAACATGTTCTATGCTTTCACCTATAATGCTTATCACATTAGCATTTTATATGCTTTCTCAAAGTCTTGCATATAGTTTTAGAAAATTATAAACTTTTTTTTTTTTTTTTTGTTTTTTGCAGTAGGCGGGCCTCTCACTGTTGTGGCCTCTCCTGCTGCGGAGCACAGGCTCCGGACACGCAGGCCCAGCGGCCATGGCTCACGGGCCTAGCCGCTCCGTGGCATGTGGGATCTTCCTGGACCGGGGCACGAACCCATGTCCCCTGCATCGGCAGGCGGACCCTCAACCACTGCGCCACCAGGGAAGCCCGAAAATTATAAACTTTTGAAATTGCTCTGAGGGCTGCAAAATTGTTCTTGTTACTCCTCCACAGTAATCTGACATTATCTCTCGATTGCACTGAATCAGGGAGAGCAGATGTTGGCTTTAACTTCTGGTGCTAAGACATGATAGGCATAAACCTACATGCATATATATATGTACATAATATACATACACATGAGTAATCAGTTCCTAAAGAACCCCACAATCAACAAGACAAAGGACTTGTGCATGCTCAGATGACTGTAGAGTCGTGGAGATCTTTCCTTCTCAAGCTACTCATCCCTCTGAGTCTCCTATTATAGTCAAAGGTACTCAGGCATAAAATGTTTTTATTATTTTTATCAAGTATTTAGATTCTTGTTTACAAGCAGCAAAAACCAACTCAAATTAATTTAGGAAAATTTATTTTTCAAGGATTATCTCGTATGTGGAGGAGAATGGATCTTTTTCTTACCCCTAACTTACTCTTTTTGGACTCCGTAATGATTCACCTCTGTACTCTGGGTCTGTGTGCTTGAGTAAGAGTACATTTTTATGTTGTTGGACTCTGCCACCCCTCCCTTACATGAATAAATGGAGAATAATTGAAGGAAGAGTCAGACAGTGAAACTGCTGGTAGACCAAGGCTATAGCTGGGTCTCACCAGCAGGAACTTGAATGTATCCAATACTCTCTCCCCATCTCTTGATTTCTCTCACCTCGTTGGTTTCATTCTTTCTTACTGCAGCCCAGGTGTAGAGAAGGTGACTGCAAATGCTCCTGAGATACACGCATCCCATATTTTATGCCACTATGTGGGACTGACTCATGCTCTTCTGTTCCCAGAATCAATAATCCTGAAGAATAGAGCTGATTGGCCCAGCCTGGGACAGATATCAACTTAGACCAATCAGCTGTGGCTGCGGGTAGGACCACACTGTACAATACTTGTCATTGGGCTCCTTTCCTATGTATTGGTAAAAGGAGAATCAATGAAGCTTGAAACATATGAGATGTTTTCCTTGCCCACATGTGGGCACATCACCTTTTTCTTACCAACCATGACTACTGGCCTCTTCCAGATGCCTACTTTTCCCTGTCACTTCTACTTTGCCTGCCATTGCTTTTCATGGTTGGTGAAGAACCTGGGACAAGACATAGTGTGGACAGAAGGAGAGTTCCTGGGTTAGTGATTTAGAGCAGGTCTCTTCTGGTCTTTTCCCTTGAGCCCCAGTGATGCTCCTCTTCCTTTTCAGAATGCAGAGAGAAGTGACAGCTTGGGAGAAGGCAGATGAAAAGGTCAAATGATGAAGCTCACAGTCTGCTTTTGGCCCAGGAGATAATGCCCTTTTCTAAAGGCTAAGTGTTTTCTCAGGATGAATAGATCAGTCATGAGTCTAAAATTTCATGACTACCTTAGATTTTTTTTTTTTTTTCCGGTACGCGGGCCTCTCACTGTTGTGGCCTCTCCCGTTGCGGAGCACAGGCTCCGGACGCGCAGGCTCAGCGGCCACGGCTCACGGGCCCAGCCGCTCCGCGGCATGTGGGATCTTCCCGGACTGGGGCACGAACCCGTGTCCCCTGCATCAGCAGGTGGACTCTCAACCATTGCGCCACCAGGGAAGCCCCTTAGGAGATATTTGATTCTTTATGTATGTATAACATATATATAATAGTTGGAGAAAATGTACTTTGGGTTTTGACTTATTTCCTAATTTGTTTTCATTACCCAAATTCATTTGCACATATTTTTTAGGCTAAGAAAGTTTTCCAAACCCATTTAATGTGTAACTTTTCAAAAATTTACTGGGATCCTCTGTGTGTTTACTTAAATAGAAGTCATTCTTTTGTTTCCCCCAAGTTAATGGTGCTAACTCACTTACGTTCTGCTTCTGACAGCCATTTGGCAGTAATTCGTCCCCAAAGGAATTGCAGTTGATTTCTAAATCTTGTGTTTTCAGTTGCTGCCTAGTTATCCCACCCTGATTGGCATTTAACCATTGAATTGGATTTTTCTCCTACTGAAGAGAGCTTTATGAGCTTTAACTTCAAGTGCCTAGATCACAGTCTGATGTTTTGCATTATAATTGACACTGAGTAAGCAATTTTTGCTGGAAAAGGCCTTATCTCCTAAGATTGAGGGAGGATTTAGACACATTTCCCTGACACTCTTTTTCAGGGTTCATTTGAGTGTGCTTCGGGGTGGCTCTGTAGGCGAACACATTAATAACAATCTCACCCAGCACACGTTAGCATGCTTATTAATTTATTTCTGCCATCAGCGGTGATCATATTCCCTGAGAGCTGTTTCTCAGGGCTTGTTGACTGATATGGCCATAAATATATCCCTGAAGGATAAGCTGTAGCTGTTTCAGCACATATGGAACAAAAATAAATGTCCCGGGCTTCCCTGGTGGCGCAGTGGTTGAGAGTCTGCCTGCCGATGCAGGGGACATGGGTTCGTGTCCCGGTCCGGGAAGATCCCACATGCCGTGGAGCGGCGGGACACGTGAGCCATGGCCGCGGAGCCTGCGCGTCCGGAGCCTGTGCTCCGCAACGGGAGAGGCCACGACAGTGAGAGGCCCGCGTACCGCAAAAAAAATAAAATAAATGTCCCACTGTTTTAGTATTACAAATTATAATCCTATTGCGGCATGAAATTTAAGATGGTGATAGTTTAATTTCTACTCTTTTTTTTAACATAATGGCAGAATAAATAGAATTTAAAAATTTTAATCAAATAAGTTTTGCCAACCATATTGTGTGCGTGGTTCATTCTTTGCCCCTTAAGTCATGGAACATTTTATATTTCAAAAACAGCACTACCTTTGGACATTCTTCTTACCTTTAATTATTGATAGTAAATAAACAAAACTTGTTCTCTGGGCCTATAAATGGATTTTGAGGAAAAGAATATATCTTTGCCTTAGAGAGACCGAATAATGAACTTGATGTTTCTTCTATCACCATGTTCATTCATTCAGTCAACAAATATCAATTGGGTACCTGCCTGTTCTACCTCTGGAAACTTAAAACTAGGGAGATATGGATCTATAAGAAACTTCCGATAAAGAGTTATAGACATCATGATAGAAGGTGCCATGGGACACAAAGGAGGGAACAGTTAGTTGAGATCAGGGAAGGCTTAACTAGAAAATGACAGCTGAAGGGGGCCATCTGCCCTGGGGAGGACAAGAAGGAAGAAGGAAGACTGTGAACTAAAACACAGGCAGAAAGCAGAAAGCAGCATGGTCAACTGAAGGAGGTCATGTGTTTGAATATGATTAGGATGAAGGGCATGTGTAGCTAGATGTGGGACACAAAAAGGGTAGGATAGAGACCTAACCAGATATAACCAGGATATATATGTTTTTTATATATTTTATATATATATAAAATATATGTATCTTAGTTGGACACACACATGTATACATATATACACACATACGCATGTACATGCATACATGCATATACATGTATACACATGTAGGAACATACGTGTGTGTATCCAATTATGGAATATTGATTTTATTTTAGGTATTAGTATTTTTCAGTCTTTTGTTATCTGTTCCTAAGCTTAAGAGGAGTATAAATATTCTTGTCATTCTACCTGGGGAAGTATAAGAATCTTGGGAGGTAGACGAAAAGGGTAGTTTCATAATTTGAAAAACCCACAAGATGACTGTGCAAAGTCCCTGTGTCCACCCCACTGAGAATTACAGCTAAACTCAGCGCAAGCCACTGAAGAGTTTTACGTGGGGGCTTATAGTGTCTTTTAATATTAGTGACCTCATTAGAGTACTATCTCAATTTACTATTCTTTAAATAAAAGACTTTAAAAATTAGTTGCTTGCCTCCTCCATCTCTAGGCTCTCATAATCCCCCATGTAAATTTTCAGTATCCAATAAGAGAACTCATTTGTTCTCCTGTTGGCACAAGCACATTTTAAAGACTAATAGGAAAGGAGTATTTTGGGGACAGAATATAAAAATGAAGTTGGAACAGAAAATAGAAGCTATTATTTGTAGCTTCCCATCTTTGATTTTCAAGGCATCTTCTAGTTAAGACTTCCCTGATCTGAACTGACCCCTCCCTCCTTTGTGTCTCACTGCACCTTCTATCATGATGTCATACAGGTTATTTCTGGACCCCTATTGGGGGTGTCCAGGCCAACTGGGAGAACCAGTGGGGGAGAGTATGGCAGGCACAGTGCCTGGTGCGTAGTAGGCATGCAATGGTCGTTAGTGCCCTTATCCTCCCCTTTCAAGCTCTAGCCTTTTTTTTGAAAATCAGGACCCATATCAGAGTCTCTTTTAGCTAATGTCAAGGGTGACTGGCAGAAGTGGTTGAAACTGAGAAGAAAATAATGACTCAGATGTGAGACCTTCATAAGTTAGAGTAAGAAGGGAATTTAATGATTATCTAATACCCCCACCTCTCACTTCACTGACGGGGAAACCAAGGTCCTGAGAGTTCGAGAGACTTATCCAAAGTCACAAAGCTAATAAATATGGGGAAAGGACCAGAGCCCAGGTCCTCTCACTCCAAATATCAGATCTTTCCAGTCTTTCAGACACATTGATGTCATTTCTGCATGCTTTCGCTTTTCGCTAAACAGTGAGAGTTAGTCCCCATAAAGGTTCAGATCAGTGTATCTGAAACATACGCTCCATCAACTGCCCCCTCTTTTTCTGTTTGTTTGTTTGGTCACTTAGTGACATCAACATCCACCAGCTGCCTGAGCCAGTCATTTCAGCATCATTTTCATCTCCCTCTTGTATTCACTTGGTCACTTGGTCCTGTTGATTTCACTTTGGAAATATGTCTCAAATCCATCTTTGCTTTCATTTCCTGTATTCCTATCTTGATTGAGTCTTCTTTTCTTCTCTGGACAATTGAAATGACTTGTAAGCTGGGTCTGTCTTCTGCAAGTCACTCTCCTCATTGCCTGCAGAGTGTTCTTTGTAAAACACACAAATGAATGATGGGTTCAACAGCTTTCAAGGCCTTTTCATTCTGTAAAGTCCCTCTCCCTTGCTGTGGCCCTTTATGATATGGCCTTAATGTCCCCTTCAACATTATCTTCGGTCGTTTTTCTCCTCCTTTTGTCTCCGAGGCTTTAATCACACCGGCCTGTTCAATATTCCCAACCTTTTAATGCACTTTCCCGGGATACCCTTGACCGCAAGTTTAAGCAAATATCAATGCCCAGTTCTATGCATGCATCACTCTCTTCATGAGGCCCTCTCTTCCTTCCTTGGTTGAGATACATGGATCCATCTTCTGTTACCCCAGAGCACTTTGTTTATACTTCTCCAATAGCCCTGAGTGGTGTCTGATGGGCACTAGAATTTATTTTCTTTTTAAAAAATATGTCTGTTTTATTCAATAGTCTGTGAACTCCTTGAGCTCAGCAGTTGTATCAGATTAATTCTTGTATCCCTGACATCTGTGGTAGACTAAATAGTGGTCCCTCCAAAATGTCCACGCCCTAATCTCTGGAACCTGTGAGTGTTACCTTACATGGCAAAAGGGATTTTGTAAATGTGATTAAGCTAAGGATCCTGAGATGAGGTGATTATCCTGGTGGGCCCACTGTAATCATGGGTCCTTATTAGAAGGAAGCAGATGGCTCGGGGCAGAGAACGTCATGTGATGAGGGAAGAGGGGGAGAGAGGAGATAATCAGTAGAAGCAGAAGTTGGAATTATGTGCTTTGAAGATGGAAGGAGCCACCAGCCAAGGAATGCAGGTGGCCCCTAGAAGCTAGAAAAAGCAAGGAAATAGAATCTCCCTTAGAGCCTCCAGAAAGAATGCAGCTCTGCTGACACTTGATTTTAGCCCAGTAAGACCTATTTCAGACTTTGGACCTCCAGAACGAAGAGATAATAAACTTGTGTCATTTTAAGCAGCTAAGCATGTGGTAATTTGTTACAGCAGCAATAGGAAACTAACACAGCATGTAACACACATCTAATATGCAGAAGGACTCAGTATATTTGCATCTTTTTTTTTAAAGACTTTTTTTTTTGATGTGGACCATTTTTAAAGTCTTTATTGAATTTGTTACAATATTGCTTCTGTTTTATGTCTTGGTTTTTTGGCCGTGAGGCATTTGGGATCTTAGCTCCCCAACCAGTGATGGAACCTGCACCCCCTGCATTGGCAGGTGACGTCTTAACCACTGGACCACCAGGGAAGTCCCAGTATATTTGCATCTTATCTTGATTAAGCAGAGAATCTGATCCTCATAATTATGGTAGCTAATATTTACTGAACCCTTTGCTGTGTGCCAGTCACTGTGCTCAGCCCTTTATACATGATCCTCATAATTACTCTAAGGCTGCATGCGCTTATTATCCCCACTTGGCAGAGGAAACTAATGCACAGCATGTTTTAATAATTTGTCCCAAATCACACTGCCCACAGGTGATGGCACTGGGACCTGAAGCAAGCAGTCTTGCTTCTTGGTCTTGGTCCCACACCTCGCTATCCCACACCTCACTTACTCATAGCACCAAATTTACATGTGCTCCCCTAGTGTGATAGGGCATGGCGAGAGGAAAGCTGCAGGAGCTCCATTTGAGTATTGATGCCTTCCCTAATCAATTGCCTCTGTAAATTGGGCAAGTCAGCAAACCTAGATCTCTGTGCCTGTCTTTGCCAAATCTTTCTGCTTGCCTTATGGGGTTATTGTGAGGATTGAACGATAAGTTACGTGTGAAAGTGCTTTGAGACATATCAAGCACTACATGTATGCTGTTTATCATTATATATTTGGTTGCTTGTATATCGTCCACATTACTGTGGACCAGAGTTACGCGGCTCATGAGCTATGATGTCTGACTCATTTGGTAAGCAGGTGCTTAACCTACTCGATAAACACATTTGATAAAAATGCCCTTTTGCCCTCTAGGTTATCATTCTTTTATTTTGGATCATTGACACTAAAAACCAGAGAGCTCATAATTTAGTCTCTGGCATAGAACTTCATTTTTTTTTCTTTTTAAAATGAATCCTTCTTATTCCTCTGAGGGAATATTTGTAACGTGTAGCTGGCAGGAAGGTAGGGCTGATGGAAGGCTTGCAGTGATTTCAGCAGCTTTTCAGTGGGGTTCTTCGGGATAAGGCAACAATGAATCCCTTGAGGATGCTTGTCATTTGTGGTGGAGAGTCCTAGGCTGGGAATGAGCTGCGAATCCTGGGGAGTCCTGACTCGAGAAGATTGGAAGTTTAAAAAGAAAGCCAGTGAGGTGAAGGTGATTCTCTTTCTCCCTGTCCTGCCTTCACCTGCAAGATTACATTTCTTTACGATGCTTTAATTGCTCATTGTCTGCCATTTGATTTTTTTTTTTTTTTTTTTT
>NW_020174372.1:1221787-1272997 GCF_003031525.2 Neophocaena asiaeorientalis asiaeorientalis | reverse complement strand
TTTTTTTTTTTTTTTTTTTTTGCCATTTGATTTTGAGATTAGTTGAGATCACCTGGATAATGGAAGGCTAAGATATGACCTGACCAGACCTGAACTGACTGTCATGTTCTCAACTTTTTGAAATATTGATGAGCTGCAGGGTGGCTGATTTGTGTTGAGATGACACCTGGCCAAAATATAGCACCTTGTTATGATTTATTGCTTCTTTTGTTTACCCACCCATAACATAGGGTCTGCAGAGCACAAGTGTTTAATGCATGTTCAAGGCAAGTCCAGCTATCCTGAATGGGGTAATATCCCAACATAAAATGGTACTGTGATAGGCATCCTTATGTGTACATTTTTGTTCCTCTATTTGATTATTTCCTTGGTGTGGGTTCTTAGACATAGAATTAGTCAACCAAGGGGATGAACTTTAAAACAAAAGCAGGGGCTTCCCTGGTGGCGCAGTGGTTGAGAATCTGCCTGCTAATGCATGGGACACGGGTTCGAGCCCTGGTCTGGGAGGATCCCACATGCCGCGGAGCAACTAGGCCCATGAGCCACAACTACTGAGCCTGTGCGTCTGGAGCCTGTGCTCCGCAACAAGAGAGACCGCAATAGTGAGAGGCCCACGCACGGCGATGAAGAGTGGCCCCCGCTTGCCACAACTAGAGAAAGCCCTCGCACAGAAACGAAGACCCAACACAGCAAAAATAAATTAATTAATTAATAAGCTCCTACCCCCAACATCTTAAAAACAAAACATAACAAAACAAAATTAAAACCAAACAAAATGAAAAAAAAATTGGTACATATTAACAGATTGCTTTCTTTAAAGATTGTATTAATTTACATTCCCACTCTGAGAATGCTTATCTCACTGCAAGCTTGCCAGCGCTCACTTATTCAATAAATATTTATAGAGTTCTCACAGTCTTCAGGTTCAGACATTTTTGAAAACTTTTCAGAAGTGCCCCGGGTGATTCAAAGTGTAGCTAGCTGAGAACCACTGGTTTGGTTGATGGAAGAAAAATAAGAAAGGAGATTTTCTCTCATCACTTCTCTGTGGTCTGAATGTCTCTCCCTATCCCCTTAAAATAGAATAGATCAATTTTGTTAGGTCATTCCTGTTTTGTTTTGTTTTATTTACATAGGACACCCTATCCCTACGAGCAGCCGTTTTCACACTCAGTCTAACATCATCTTGAAGCAATAATCCATAGCAGTGTCAACTATGGGTTTAGTAATATAATCCTCTGCTCACACGGCGCTTTCCAATGTTCAAATAGTTCTGTCGAGTGGTGTTACCTTTCAACTGAATGGGATCTTCTTGTTTGTAAAGTGCGTCACTAATATGATCTCATTTAATCGTTGCAATTACCTTGTGAATCTGGCGTTTTCATTCTTTTTACAGAAAAGAGGAAAGACCACAATTAATAATTAACTTTTCTCTAAGGTCACACAAGTATTAATCATGCGTTAGGAGCTGACTCAATGCAGATCTTCTGACTTCAAGCTCAGAGTTTCTAATGCTGTGTCATAACCTGCTGTTGGGATTTCTCTAGTTCTGCTCCTGTTTTGTTACAGGATCCGGTTATTAGATTGTTTTAGGTTACTTTATTTAGTGTCTGCAGGTTTTACTGAGCTTTCCTTTGCTCATTTTCTTCCCTATATGCTCATCTACAATTCTAAGTATCCAGAGTAGTTTCTCAACTTCTTTTTTCATTATTTCTCCCTCCCCAAGGGGAGAAAATTAATTTAAATTCTTTCTAATGAGAGAAATTAAATACTAAGGAATAAGATCTCGTCAAGCAGGATTGAGCTTTGGAGGGCCACCACCTATTGTTATATGTAAGATGTTTTTTTGCCTCCCAACGACCAATTTTCATCTTTTTGGGGGCTCAAAAATGCTGTTAACGGACAAACTAATTTAGATGACTACAGGTGGGCTGTAGGACTTACAGATGGAATTGGCATATATGTGTGGTTAGTGGGGCACATATGAAACTGACATTACTCTTTACCAAAGCCTGTTTAGAAAGCTACAAACCAACTAATCACTTAAGAGGCAGCGGTGCTTTAATGTGAATTGCTAATTATTTAAATATGCATTCCACGTGATCAAATCACCTAGAATATCAAACTTGTCTTGGTTTTCCAGATGCTGTGTAGGTCATATAGATTATGTCTTCCTTTTCCACCCACTGCCTACTGTTTTTTTTAAATCTCACATACTTTTATTCATATTGGTTAAAACTTGGCAACAGCCAACATGTTCATCAAAAGATGAAATGGTAAGCAAATATGGCATATCCACTCAGTGGAATACTACTCGGCAATAAAAATGAATACACCAATGATACAAACAACGTAATGGATTAATGTCAAAATCATTGTGTTAAGGAAAAGAAGCCAGACACAAAAGAGGAAACAATGGAATGATTGAGAAAGGAGAAATTAGGAAATGAGGCCGTGAATGAGGAAACATAGAAACGATTGAAATGTTTTACATCTTAAATGTGATTGAGATTGTACAAATGTGTACATGGTTTAGAATTCCTTTACTTGTACATTTTAAATGGATGCAGTTCACTATAGGTAGATTATATTGCAGAAAGTTATTTAAAGTGATATGTCAAATTTAATATTGCTAATTTGAGGCTCCTACATAGCTGTTCAATAATCTGAGTGCTGGGGCTTCCCTGGTGGCGCAGTGGTTGAGAGTCCGCCTGCCGATGCAGGGGACACGGGTTCGTGCCCCGGTCCGGGAAGATCCCACGTGCCACAGAGTGGCTGGGCCCGTGAGCCATGGCCGCTGAGCCTGCGCGTCCGGAGCCTGTGCTCCGCAACGGGAGAGGCCACAGCGGTGAGAGGCCCGCGTACCACAGAAAAAAATAAAAATAATCTGAGCGCTGATTTTGGATGCAAATAATTTGTTATCTCTTAGTTTTTAAAAAATATTTAATAAACTGGAAAGCCATGTCTTCAGTATTTTATTCTAAGTCCACACTGCTCAAATGTGAATACAGTCATATTCTAGAATATCAGTGCACCCACTGCCTACTTTTTTATGAGCTTTGTACGGGCTCTTGTCTACCTGTTGCCACAGCTCTGGCTCAGCTTTTAGATTTATTAGTTTCTGATTTGAGGCAGTTACATATGTTTCAATTTATAATTTTCAGAAATAAATACTGGCATGTTCCGAGACAGGAAAACACTGCATTGGTAGATAAGGGCCCTCTCTTGCTGGGCTTGACTGTCTGCCACCAGTTCTGACATCCTCTGACCCTTGGCATGGAAAGAATGTAAGTGGGAATCAAGGGCCCCAGGTAGCTTCTGTTTGTTTTTGTAAGAGATCCAGATCTAAGGGGTTTGAGAAGATGCCAGATTTTATAAACACAGAGCCAAAGAAAAGAACAAGGATGGCAGGGAGGGACCAGGCATTGGGGAGGTGTACTTGCAGGGAGTAGAGCTTGGCGGAAAATGAGCTTTCATTCATTTCTATGGGTAGAATTTTTAAGATTAACATGCTAGTTTCTTTATTGAAGTCAAACAAGATTTTAAGTCATTTATCAGGGTTCATAGAGTGCTTATATATAGAAGTCAGAATAAAAGTAAATGAACCATGAATGCTAACATGCATCTAACAAATTTAAAAAGATTTAAAAGTTAAGTAAACCAATGGAGGTTGCAGTTTCCTCCAAAGCCCCATTACAAGTTTTAACCTGGGTTACGTTTTTTTTTTTTCCCTTTTCTTTCCCTTCTCTTCATTTTACACAATGTCTTGTGTGGCTTCTTTAGCCTCAACTTTTAGAACACGAAAGCTTGTTTTTAGAGGGAATTTCGTTTTTAGTTATGATGCTGAACAACGGGCTCGTGTGCCCACGGGGTGTAACCAAACTCTGATAGTGGATGTCTGTGGCAAAGTAAGGGTTTATTTGTAGGGTGCCAAGCAAGGGGGTGGTAGACAAGCCTCAGATCCACTCCATCTTGGTGTCTGAGTTAGGAATATTTTAAAAGGGAAGAACAAAGAAACTGGGATTAGTTACATCTTGTGACATTTCTGTGACAATTCTTTATTGCGGCTTCGAGAGTCAGGATGTTTCCGGTTTACGAATCTCTGGCCAGGTGGTCCATGGCTCAGGGGTCTGTGAGCTCATCTCGCCCCGGAGAAACAACCTGTGTTTGTACATTGAGGGTGATAGCAACAACAGCAATTTTAGTATGTTAACGATGTTATCGATAACAGCAATCTTAGTCATCTGACTCCGGTTGATTAGCGTTCAGTTAACACAGGATTGAGGTAACAGGGGACAAGAAAGTGGTTGAGATCCTAGCTTAGGTGGGCTTACTGTCAATTTCCAGTGCAGTCACTGCTCAAGAACATAGCCGAGGGTGTCTGGCCCTGCCTGGGACTTTCCCTCCCACCCATGGCTTCATTTACCAGAGGATCTGGAAGGTTTTTCCATGCATCTTAAGCCAGGCTATTTGAAATTTACTAGCACGGTGGTTCAAGGGAGATTTATGTAGAGAAAGGAAGAGAAAGTAGACTTATATGTTATTGCAAATTCT
Source organism: Neophocaena asiaeorientalis asiaeorientalis (assembly GCF_003031525.2). Lineage (NCBI taxonomy): Eukaryota > Metazoa > Chordata > Mammalia > Artiodactyla > Phocoenidae > Neophocaena > Neophocaena asiaeorientalis. Next base: position 1,268,443 of record NW_020174372.1, on the reverse strand, counting down.
AAAGGAATAGATTTTTTTTTTTCCTATAAGAAGCACTCCGGTTTAATTCATCGACAGGAGGATGGGATGATGGAGATTTTATCCACATGACTTTCTTATGCTTTGCTTCCCCCACCCTCGCAACACTTCAGACTGAAGAGTGAGCCATTCTTTTTCTCTTTCATGTTTAGGAAACAAAACTGTGGTTGGTGGTAATTCCTTCAGGGTATCAGTCACCAACATTTTTTGTATGCCTTGCATACATCAGGAATCATGCCATCGAAACACATGCCTGCCACTTAGCCAGCATCAGCAGGCCTCACCAGCTGATACACTTAGCACATGTTTAACTGAGGTACCAAAGGGTGCAGAGGTACGAGACTCTAATAGCGGAGATGCTTGGTAAGACTTGTTTTGTCAATTCTTCCAGACTTTGGTAAGTCTTCAAAATACTCCCAGTCAATCCTAATTTAGGTTTAGGATTTCTCTTCTTGATCCTGGGGACGGGTATTTGACCATCGATAGAGCAAATACAAGTCCCTGGGACTCTGCTTCCCTCTCAAAGGCTTCAGAAATTCCCAACCCTGGGGAGGTGTCTCTTTGGATTTCAGGTCTCAGGAGAGGTTGATACATTCCAGGAGCTTGACTTCCTTGGGCTTTTTATTGGAATTGACCCTTATTCTGGACAGAGGACAAATCAGGGACTGTGCCTTGAAAATAGAGATTTAATAGCCTTGCTCCAGGGTAAAGTTATAATGGGGAATGGGTGCTGGTAAGGCTTTATCTAGCTTTAAGCTGCCCCACCCCAGTTCATCCTCGTTAATTCCTAATACTTTTAACACAGCTCTCCTGGTAAGACCTTAAGCCTGATAAAGTCCCACTCCACTGTTAAGATTGTAACTGTATACTTTGCTCATGCTGTCATATTTCTGTCAGTTTGAAGTCTCTGTTTAAATCAAAAGAGTACTCTGATTGCATTTGCCTAGAAGGTTAGTTATCCAGATTGGCTCAAAGCCCATGAGTAGAAGTATTAATCCCTGTGTTGTCTTAAATACCTAGGGACAATTCACGGGGACAGCTCAACCTGGAGTGCTGTGTGGATTTCATTCTCACTTTTTAATTAACAAGCTCTTTTGGGGACTTGAGGTGCTGGAGCTGAACACCTGACTTTAGGTGACTCTGGGATGTTATCGTCTTAAAGCTGGTCTCATCGTTAACATGCAGGAGCATTTGAAGAGTTTGATATAGTTTAGAAAAAATTCATCTCTGTAAGCCAATTTATATGACGTTCAAGGACAAGCAAAATGAATCCATTGTAATAAAGGCCAGAATAGTGGTTACCTCTGGGAAGAGTGGGGACAGGGCAGAGGATGAGCTATCTGGAGTATAGGACATGTTCTATATCTTGCTGTGTGTGGGAGTTACATGGGGACATACATATATACAAATTCATAGAGCTATACATCAGTGAAAAAGAAAAGGTATTCTCATCTGAGAGTTTATGCCATCAATCTCCAAGCTCATAGACTTTGTTAAAGATTCTCAGTGTATGGGACTTCCCTGGTGGCTAGTGGTTAAGACTCCATTCTCCCAATGCAGGGGGCCCGGGTTCGATCTCTCAATGAACTAGATCCCACATGCATGCTGCAACTAAGAGTTTGCATGCCACAACTAAGGAGCCAGTCAGCCACAACTAAGTAGCCTGCCTGCTGCAACCAAGACCTGGCACAACCAAATATATAAATAAAATAAATATTAAAAAAAAATTCTCAATGTAAGCCTTTGGAAGGTTTTAAGATTGTGTTGGGAATAATGTGATGAGATTTGTACTTTGAAGAGCTCTCTCTGGTTGTTGCTGGAGAAAGGATGGGGTGAAAGAGTGAAAGCAGTGACAGTGGCTTGGGAGACTGGTGCGATGAGCCAGCAAGAGACAGTGGACACTTGGATTAGACGGTGGTGGGGAGAGAAGGGGATGGAGAGACAGGTGGGGTGTGGGAGCGTTGAGGATGACTCCCAATACTCCAGAATGTGAGTATGGATGGAGAAACAGTTGCCTAGAGATCAAGAATTCAGCTGGAGACAGGTTAAGTTTCAGATGCCCGTGAGCCAGCCTTAGAGATGACAAGTAGGTAATTAAGTAAATGAGTCTGGAGCCAGTAAATAGGTCTGGGCTGAAGTTATAAATTCATGAGTGGCTGGTGGGGTATTTAAAGCAATGGGAATGCCTGAGATCACTTTGGGCAAATGCATAGAGTTGGAAGAAAAGAGATTCCAAGACTGCCCTGGCGAATTGCCGCATTTAGAGGTCAGGTAGGGAAGGAGTCAGAAACCAAGGCTAAAAAGGCGTGCAAGAGAGGTAGAAGGACAGCAAGGAGACTGCGCAATGCCCTAGGAGGGAAGAGTGCTGCTAGAAGCAGGGAGTGGTCAACTGTGGTGGAGGCTGTTGAAAGTCAGGTAAGTGGAGGATTGAAATCCTCAGTTGGATTTGGCAGCATTGAGGCCATGGTCATATCAGCAAGAATGGCTTACGTGGAGGGGTGGTGGTAGAAGCCACCACAAAGACAGATTTGTTTTTTCCCTGCAGGACATTTATCGTGTTAGCTGTGTATTCAAAATATCCATACTTTATGTAACATTTAATTGTGTAACAACATTTAAATTACAAGTTTAATTCTAGAGCACAATGTAAAAGGGATTAATTGGGGTCCCAGTTTCTTAGTTGTTTTAGTCAAAGAAATTGAATTCAGAAAATGCTGTGGGAAATTATTTGGGAGTCCATATATTTACTCGGTAGAATTTTTGAAGAGATTATTTTCACGGTCTATTCCTGGCCTCCACATAGAAAGGAACTGCATGATACTCGAGTCATGCTGCTTTAGAGGACAGTCTTGAGTGAGGTTTCTTGGGACATTTAGAGTTTCTCCAGCTGATATTCAGGCTAAGTATCCCTCTAGGCTAAAATGACCAGCATTTTTCTTAAACTTATTACAGAAATCCTGATAAAGAAAAGAAACCAGGACAGTCACTACTCATGCCACATTATTTCAAAAGTCAAAATATACTGTTTTGTTGACTTAAATACATAAGCTTAGCAAAAAGAAAAAAAAAAACAAAAACGGAAAAAATGTCTCAAAATTGTGCCCAGGTCTTCAGTATAGGAAGTATTTTGTGAATATGATGCATTGTATTGCTTTGGTCAATAACTTTGAAAAGTACAGAGGAGAAGTGTGACTCTTACATCCTGGAGGGTTGTGGTGACACGGGCCTTGAACTTGAGTGTTCCCCAATTCTGGGAATGAAGGCAACAATTTGAGTATTACCTAGAGCCCGGAAAGTTTTGGCTGCCCGAGGGATATTAAATGTTGAATAATATTACATTGAATAGAAAACCTGCCCCTGACAATCTCCTTTGTCTTGCTTCCTTTCTGAGTCTCAGGCTCTTAAGAGAAATGATCTGTAATACATTTCATATTCTTATTCCACTTAGGAGGTTCTGCTGAGAATTGTAAGGTCAAAACTATAGTGAGGTTCTTTATACACATATCAATGGGGAGAGCCCTGACATCCTGTTTAATGGGACAGTGGAACATATTAGGCTTTTACTATAGGTGGTTCATATTTTTAGGATGAAATTTGATTTTATAGCATAGTCATATTTATAAAATATTATATATATATATATAATTTTTTTTGTCTGTCTCCCTCCTCTCCACTCCCCACTGTTTTTGCACCCATCTCCTTTCCATATACACACGTACACCATTTTTATTTTGGGATCCATTACTCCTTCCACATCCCTTATTGCTGCCAAAACCACATGGGCTGAAGGCTGGGCTGGATGGACAGACACCTCCCCCTACCCTTCTTTGTGTGGTTGGAAAACTTTTCTGTTTTTTTTTTCTGAATAAAAATGATTCTACTAACTAAAAGAAGAAAAATTGTACATATATATAAAATTATATGTTATATAATTATAGTATATAAAAATTATATATATATGTTTTTTCTTTTTCACATGTGCTGGGATGACCAAAGTGAGAAAGTAGTGAGGAGATTAATTGATTCTGGAACTTTGCCAGGGTTTCAGGGGAGGTTGGATGTCCAGCTTGGTCCAGGTGAACTTGAGTCTTCAAGAATCTAGAGAGACTTGGGGGAGTATCTATAACCCATTGAAAGAGCTGGTTCACAGATCTCAGGGTTTACTTTAGATTAGAACACACATCTTTCTTCGATGGAGGTGGGGTACGTGTGGATTTATTTTGGAGGTGGCCAAAACAGGATTTGCCTTGATTGCTTGAGGATTTTTCATTAGTGTGAAAGAACCTTGTAAGTAAGTACTCAAGTGTGTGGTGCTGTGATTTTCGACGTACAGGTGGTATCAGACTAAATTGTTCCGAGACTTGGTGAGGCTGAGTCACGGAGCTCTTGGAGGTAGCTGTGGGTGTGAATGGGGAGAAACCTGAGTGAGAGGTTTCTTCTCTGAAGGCTAGTTGATAATGAGGATGATGCCTGCTGGTTTTGATCACGTGCTAAAGATGTGGTCCTGCTCTCCGTCTTGGCATGATCAAAGTAAAGCCCAGAAAATTTATGTGTGCTCTATGACCCTGGGGTCCCAACGGTCTCAAACGAGATTTAGAATGTACCTTTTCTACATAGAGTCAGGAAAACGGAGGTCTCCTGCTGTTTGCTCTTGGTATACTCTTATTTTCCTCCTTTTTCACCATGCTTTCTTGCTGACCCTCTGCTACAGTTGATACCAAGACATTTGAAAGTCCTTCCCAAGAGCCAGGAAGGGATCATTTTGTTATTATTATTGCTGTTGTTATTATTACTATTACTATTATTGCAGAGAGGAGAGGAGTTGGATTTGACAGGTAGAGGGGGGACCCCAACAAGACAATGTGGCTGGATGCAGGGAAGCCCTAGGGCTGAGATGTGAGAGAGTTATACAGGATATTACTAATGAGAACAATGCCATAAATATGCAAAGCATAGAGAATTGGACATCTGGCTCCAAAAACGCTACCACTGCAAAATTACAATTGCAACATTTTCTTAGTACATAAGCCAAGAGTTATGGTAGCCGGAGAGGAGGCAGCTGAACTGGAGATAGTGAACACACCTAAAGAAACGTGGCCCAGGATGGAGCTGCACAAACACAAAAGGGCCGCCTTCTGGCATGGAAAGCACCTCGGGGCTGAAACAACAGAAGCTGACGTTGAAGTGTCTGCCTGGGATGTGTGGTTTGCACTGGCTCTGTTTTGAAGGCCTTGGGAAAACAGCCCTACAGATAAACTCTCCAGGTTTGCCATCCAAAACCGACACAAAAGAAACAGCTCTCTCTAACTTGGCAATATTGAAGAGCTTCCTGGCTGCTAACTCACAGTATGCAATCTCTTTGTATGCTCTGAATTTCCTCTGAATACTATTAATATAAATAGAGATAGTGGGGGGTCACTGCCCTCCCCAACACACAGACCCTGGTACTTCTTTCTTCATTGCCTCTGGACTCTTCTGCTTAGCAGGTCGGGCCCTTCTAATCTGGAAAACCCATGGAGGAATGTTTAAAGGACCAAGACTTGAGTCAGGTGAACCTGAACCCTCATCTGTAAAAAGCTACTGTAATAACTCCTTGGCAGGGATGTTACGAAAATTAATTTAATTTACTAATTAAGTTAATTGCATGTAATTGTATTATTTAAACGTAATGTAAAAATGTATTATCATTAGATGCCTGCGTATGTAAAAGGTTTAATCATAGTATGTTACTAGGTGCTCACCGTATCCTACCCACGGTCCTACCGGCTTTGTACACAGTATCTCATTTGGGATAAGCAACTTCATCCAAAATCACAGAGCTAATAAGGAGCAGAACTGAGATTTGAAATCCTTAGAACTGACAGCAGAGCCGCTGTGTAACCACTGCTACTCTCCCCTCATTTGGAATCTGATTTGATAGATGTAGTACTGACTAAATTCATCTAGTTAAATATAGAGCAGTCCAAAGCTTATGTGTTATTCTCTCTTGGTTTTATTTAAGCTGTCCATGGTGCAGTATCCAGACACTGTGCCTTCCCATCTCCTTTGTCACATGGTGTCAGGAGATGGCATTAAATCAGATTTCTACTGTACATGGTTATGCATATAATGAGCCAGCCACTTCGGGATTCCACTGTTCTTAGCTGGGTTTCAGACCACTGCTGCCGAGAAAATTGATGGCCCCTGGTTCAGAACTTTGTCTAACAAGAAAGATGAAGAGTCTATTCTACGTTGAATCAGGCAAGCGGTTTTTCTGTAGCAAAGTAGATGACTTACTTACTTTCTTCTCTCTCTTCCTTTTTTGGAAAATATGCTGAATCATGTGATCCCTTGGGTCTGGGTGCAAGGAGACTACGCAGGAATCTGCCTGCTTTGCTTAATGACCTGAGAAAACCACAATTGCCGAACAAATCCCCTGTGTACACTGTGGCACTGTGTACAGGAGCTGCTTTATCAGACTTTAAGGGATGCTGCACGAGTCAAGGGCACTTCTCCCAGACGTGGGCTGTAACCTTTTGAAGGCACAGTGGCTCTCACAGGCCCAGCAATATGAGTGTAGAAAAGCATAGAAAAGGAAACTATGTTAGGGCCCCTCTGGTCCTTTCAGTCTTCACATCGTCATCTTTGTTTGCTGGCTTTGTCCTTATTTTTGCCCTGGAACCTCCCTTGGCCTCTGCATTCACTCATCATACACACACTAAGTGTCCGCATACACCAGGCCCTGGGCCAGGCCCTGGGGATCCAGTAAGACACAGTTCATATCTACATTTTGTCTCTTCTCCCTTCTAGGCACTTTCTAAAGCTGGTGATGCCTCATTGTACTCATGCTTGGGAATGACTCTCCTAGCTATGTCTAATTCATAGTAAGAATCAAGGGAGCTTATTTGAGCAAACTTTTAATAATAGTACTTGTCCTGTCGTTTCATACATTGTTTTTAAGTGGTCACTTGAGCAGCAAGTGCAAATACCCTGGGGCAGGAGCTTGTTGGCAAGTTTGAGAAATAGCAAGTGGCGGAGCCATCAGGTGAGCGTGGTAGGAAGTGAGATCAGCAAGGTAACGGGGGCTGGATTGCATTGTGTCTCCAAGGCCTTTCTAATATCTCTGCAGTTCACTCTGAATGAGAGTCACAGGATGGAAGACATTAACTGATGTGTCTTTTAAAAGAATCACTGCCTGCTGTGCTGGGAAGAGACTGTGGAGGGGCCAGTGGTGGAAGCAGGGAGACCAGGTGGGAGGCTATTGCTGCATGCCAGATAAGAGGTGACGAAGTCAGGGGAGGGGTGAGAAGAGGTCAGAATCTGGATATATTTTGAGGGTTTGCAGATGGATAAGGTGTGAGGGTGGGACCAAGAGTGGAGTGAAGGATTTTGCATGCATTTTGGCCTGAATGACTGGATAGATGGAGTTGTCATTAACAGGTGTTGGGCACCCTGAGAGTGTAGCAAATGCCTGGAGACAGATCAGTGGTTCTGTGTTAGACATTTTAAGTTTTCTATGTACGTTAGACCTCCAGGAGGAAATGTTGAGTAGACAGCTGGATACAGAAGTATGCAGCTCAGTGGAGAGATCTGGGCTGAAAATATTTAGTTTTAAGTCATGAGCCTATAGATGGTATTTAAAGCCGGCTGTCTGGAAGAGATCACCAAGGGATAAGAGAGTATTAGAAAAGAAGAGAAGAGGTTTAATGGCTGACCTTTGGGACACTCAGTATCCTGAGTCTGGGACATGAGGAGGAAACAACAAAGGAAAGTGAGCAACCATTGAAAAAGAAAGAAAGAAAACCAGGACAAGGAGGTGTCCCAGCAGCCCAGTGAAGATGGGATATGAGGAGGATGTGATAAGTTGTGTCAAATGCTGAGAATTGGTCAAGTAAGATGACAACTGAAAATTGACTGTTGGATGCAGCACCCTGGAGGTCACTGGTGGCCTTGATGGGACCTGTGTAGGTGGAACGATGGGGCAAATGCTTCTTTGGAGGGAGCTGAAAACAGAATGGAAGGAAAGGAGCTAGAGACAAGGATAAATGAGGACGCTGGAAGAGTTTTGCTGCAAAAGAAGGAAAATAAGATGTTGGTAGTTCACAGGGGAACTGGAGTCGAGAGGGCTCTGTTTTGTTGTTTTTTTGTTTGTGGTTTTACCTTTTTTTATCATGTTAACCAATTTTATGTGTGTAGTCCAGTGGCATTACATTCACAATGTGCAAGCATCACCACCATCTTTCTTCTCCATAGTTCTTTTTATCTTGTAAAACTGAAACTCTATACTCATTAAACTATCACTCCCCATTCCCCTCTCCTCGCAGCCCCTGGCAAAAACTTCTGCTTGCTGCCTCTATGATTTAGACTACTGTAAGTATCTCACATATGTGGAATCACACAATACATGTCTTTCTGTGACGGGCTTATTTCACTTAGCAGAATGTCCTCAGAGTTCACCCATGTTATGAATCAATTTATATAGGCTAAATAATATCCCATTCTATGTATATACCACATTTTGCTTATCCATTCATCTGTTGACATCTGTTGGGTTACTTCCATGTTTTAGCTGATGTGAATAATGCTGCTGTGAGCATGGGTGTACAAATATCTCTTCAAGACCCAGCTTTCAATTCTTTTGAGTATATATATTCAGAAGTGAAATTGCTGAATCATACGGTGATTCTATTTTTAATTTTTCAAAGAACTGCCCTACTGTTCTCCATAGCAGTTGTACCGCTTTACCTTCCTACCAGCAGTGCACAAGAGTTCCAATTTTACCTTTTTTTTTAATTGAAGTATAGTTGATTTCCAGTGTAGTGCCAATCTCTGCTGTACAGCAGAGTGACTCAGTTACACACATATATACATTCTTTTTTTATATTCTTTTCCATTATGGTTTATCACAGGAATATAGTTCCCTGTGCTATACATTAGGACCTTGTTGTTTATCCATTCTAAATGTAATAGTTTGCATCTACCAACCCCAAACTCCCAGTCCATCCCTCTCCCTCCCCCCTGTTTTTGGTTTTAGATGCATAAAACAGCAGAAGGTTAGTTGCTGCTAGTACTGATCTGGTGGAGAGCAAACAATTAATGATATAGAGGGGAGAATTGCTAAAATGTCGCTGCTGGGTAGATGGGAAGAGATAAGATCTACTGGAGAGGGTGGCCTGTTTTAGGAACAGGGATATTTCGTCCCTGTAGCAGAAGGGAGGCTAAGTGTTGGGTCATAGATTCTGGCGGTGGGTAGAGGTGGTGGCAAGAGCATGGGGAAGCTCTTTCCTGATTTCTTCAGATATCTCGGTGAAGTGAGAAACCAGGTCACCAACAGAGGGTGACACCAGGATAGAGAATGGTAGATGTTTGAAGAGAAAGAGAAGGAAGGTGTAACGTTGTCATCCAGGAGAATAAGAGCAGGAATGGACTAAGGTCTAATACTGCGGACTAATTTCTAATGCTGGTGGTGGTTTTTGTCAGTGTTAATGCACATTTGACGGTGCTGTTCCTTTTTTTTTTTTTTTTGCGGTACGCGGGCCTCTCACTGCTGTGGCCTCTCCCGCCGCGGAGCACAGGCTCCGAACGCGCAGGCTCAGCGGCCATGGCTCACGGGCCCAGCCACACCGCGGCATGTGGGATCCTCCCGGACCGGGGCACGAACCCGTGTCCCCTGCATCGGCAGGCGTACTCTCAACCACTGCGCCACCAGGGAAGCCCAAAATGCCGACTCTTTAAACATACGCTGCCTTCTGAATATTTGCTCCACCTTCTTTTCACTCTCTTTTAGACCTGGGTCTGCGGCACCAAATCATATTTGTGAAACTCACAATGACATCAGTCAGCATCTCAGTTCGGTATTACTATGCTGTAAATTACTGGAGTTTCTAAATCTTTCAACGGCTTGATTCAAATGTTGTGTAAGATTTAGTTAGTGGCAGAACAAGTTAACTATGAACAAATATTAGTCACACATAAAAACTGTGTATTGAGTTGAAATCATTTCAGATGTCTACAGAAGAGTCGCAAATGCTCAAATTGATAGCCTGATATAATGCTGTTACTTCGTTAATTTAAGAGAAAGTTATGAGAATATTGTGGACTGACTTCCTCTGGAATTCTTTCAGAGAGACTAGGTTTTTAAATTTTGTTAGTGCTTTACATATTGATTTTGCCTGGATAACAAGGCAGTAATAGGCTTTTAGTTAAAGAGAGTCTGTTAGCAAGAGAGTCTTCGATGATCTTTTAAAATATTCTCCAAGGAAAATGATAAGAATAAAAAACTTTGAATGTTAATATCTGGTTTATAAATGAGTGCCTTTTGGGGTATTTTTTATTGTGGTAAAAATACATAACACTGACCATTTTCAGGTGTACAATGCAATGGCATTAACTATATCCACAGCGCTGTGCAACCATTACTACTGTTCTACTACCAAAACTTTTTCGTTGTCCCAAGCCCAGTAAGTGTTTTTTAAATTACATGAAAATATTAAATGTTTTCTGTCCCAGCTGACTCACCTTGAATAATGCCTCAAGTTTTAATAGGTCAGTCAATGTGTTTCGGGTCAAAAACTATCCAGTATGAGTGCTCATTTGTAGTAAGCTCATTTCTTACTAGGCTGGGCTTAACCACATCTTTGGCCTCGTTGATTATTGTTAAAATTCAGGTAAGGTGATTGCTTTCATGAGCCTCCCCTTAATCCTTTTATCAAAGTACCACAAAATTAAACAAGACATCTGTTAGTTTAACATCAAAGAGATTTGACAATCATGTGTGTTGCCACATGTACAGTCCAAAGATTAAACTCAGTTCAGTTTAAAGAGACCCCCAAATAACAGATGACCAAAGGAAGCAGTACATGGAAACTCAAATGAGAGAAACATTTATCTTACTCGGTCATTATGAGTCAAAGCCTTCCATGAACTGTGTAAATACCATGGAAAGGAATCAGTCTGGTAAATTATAATGAACTCAGTCTACTTGGAGCAAATGTGTAACTTCTCAATTTAAACCACTGATGCATTTGCTTTTAGGTAACAGGGGTGATGATTTTCTAGAAACTGATGATATAGACCAGTAGATAATAAAACTGAGTTGTGCTTACTATGACCCCACTTCTTTCTCCACTTTTGAAACAGGTATTCATCCTTAAAGCATCCAAATTAGATGCTATTTCTTTTGTGAATCCTTCCCCAACTCCCATAGACAGTCATCGAATATTCTTTTTTTTTTTTTTTGGTATGCGGGCCTCTCACTGTTGTGGCCTCTCCTGTTGCGGAGCACAGGCTCCGGACGTGCAGGCTCAGCGGCCATGGCTCACGGGCCCAGCTGCTCTGCAGCATGTGAGATCTTCCCAGACCGGGACACGAACCCGTGTCCCTTGCATTGGCAGGCGGACTCTCAACCACTGCGCCACCAGGGAAGCCCCATCGAATATTCTTTATGGTCTAATAGTACTCTGCAAAAAATCCATGTTGGAGCAAACATCCCATTAAATTCTCATTTCCTCTATACTATGAGCTTCTCAGGGGTAGGGACTATATGTTATTCCTACTTGTATTCCCTCCGCAGTTCCTAGCACACAGTGGAAGCCCCTTAAATATTTGTTGACTGAATGTGTGAACTAATCAATCTAAGCATCCATGCTGGAGTTTTCATTTTTGACATTGCCTCAATTATAAGATGTTTATATTTTATTTACTAAGGCAATTGGCAAAATATATATAGGATTCAATTTTGTGTGTTAACATAGAATTGTGACATAAACTGAAGACAAAATATTGTGATCACAAACTCCTGGACATTTGCCCATGACCATAGAAAACTCAAAATGGCATCCTCTATAGAAATTTTGAGATGACTGTGTTTGTTTGTCATGAGAATTGAGAAGGCACTAGCCAGGGACGTATCTCCTTCAGGTCCTCTCTGGCAGAGTACGAAATCTCCACCATTTACTTTGTTCCTGTGTAAAGGCCCAGCACTGGTCCCAGTCACGGGCACTGTCAGGGAAACATTCCACATGACATGGTTCTTGCCATAGTTGGGTGTCAGTGTGAGCCTTGCAACTGGCACCGCAGAGGAAATTGTAGCACAAAGGGAACAGCCTGTCTTGAGGTGTCACCGTGGCTCTCTGTGACTAGGCAGTGGGGCTTCCCTCACTCCTGACGAGGCTCTGTCCAGGTGCAAGTACAGCATCCCTCTGCCTTCCTGTGGCTTCATGGGACCCATCCTCTCATTTTCTCTCCCTGTCCTTTGCTTCTCTCTTGATCCTGAAGGTGAGCTCCTGAAGTTGTAGGCGGGAGAGTGTGAGTAAGTGAGGATGAATATTCATAAGTGCCTTGTTTCATTCACTGTGCACAAACTCAGCCCACCAATCTCACAGGCCCTCTCTGTGGGCAGCTTCAGAGCAGAAGCATCTGAAAGGCATGTTGCTTTCGCTAAGCCCCCAAGAGGACAAACCCAGCAAGGACATATTGGATTTATCTGAGTTTAACAGTATTAGTCAGAGATAAGCCCTGTTGTGCAGAAGAAATGGGCCATTTGGATAACTAGCAACAGAGTCCTAATATCTGTCATGTCTGCATAGGGCTACCTTGGTGAGCCTTTTGTTAAGAATTCAGGGATATAACTGGTCTTCTCAACCAGGCAATTGGGGAGATTTATTTTCTTGGACTGAAATGACCAGAGAATTCAGTGAAAGCAATTAGACTAGTTCTTTACATATACTAAAATTTTTCTTTTCCCGTGATTATCAACCAGAGAAATCAAGCCTTGTTTGTGCTCTTTCCAGAAGAGAAGAGCTATGGGAAAGGAGAGGGAGAAAGGGTTGATTTTTCTCTGGCACTTGAAAAAAATACAGATATATACAGAGGGGGTGAGGGGAGAGGGAGAGAAGGAACAGGAGAACCACCTGCTTTGGAGAGTGGCATGGGGTTGGGCTCCCTTTCCAGGTGTTGGACAGTTAAGGCAGCACGTGGATCTAGAATGTCGCCCCTGTTCCCCAAACTGCTGTTCCCCCAGTGTGGCTCAATGAATACATCTTGGCAAAAAATCAAGAATTTTCCCCCAAACCTGTAATTAACCATTATAATCGCCTATATTTTCCAAAATGAAAATGTCCTTAAAACCTAAGCCATCTATTTTAACCTTCTGAATCTTCTGTAAAAAGATAATGAGCATGTGGGGGAAGTTACCCCTTCTGGAAGAATGAAGACAAACCTGAACTTAGTTATAATTGCAAGGGAAGGCGACTCTTCAGAACAGTAATGGCAGGGTAGGAGGTTTTGCTTCCTGTTGCACTTAGATTTAGAGTGTCTTTGTTTCCATTACAGCTGCTTAGGAATTACCCCCTCTTTGTAAGATGACTTTCAGATTTCTCATCTACCCTGTGCTTTAAGTTTTTTTTAATTTATTTATTTATTTTTGGCAGTGTTGGGTCGTCGTTTCTGTGCGAGGGCTTTCTCTAGTTGCGGCGAGCGGGGTCCACTCTTCATCGTGGTGCGCGGTGTGCGGGCCTTTCACTGTCTCGGCCTCTCTTGTTGCGGAGCACAGGCTCCAGACGCGCAGGCTCAGTAGTTGTGGCTCACGGGCCCAGTTGCTCCGCGGCATGTGGGATCTTCCCAGACCAGGGCTCGAACCCGTGTTCCCTGCATTGGCAGGCAAGTTCTCAACCACTAGCGCCACCAGGGAAGCCCCTGTGCTTTAAGTTTTCATAATGCTTATTGACATGGAGGGTCCAGATTTCCTGCTTCTCACTGATCTCATCCTCTTGCTTTCAGCTGCTAGAAACTCTTCTCCAAAACAAGCCCGACTGCAACACATAGGCTTCGGCAGTGAGTGTGGAAACGGGTCCTTTATTATCAGACTCAGAGGTGGGACCCAGATGCCTGCTTCCCAGGTGGAAACTGAGGACTTTGCTTACAGACACATTCCAACCTGCAGATAGGAAGGACGTGGTTAGTGCGGGAGGGTACCGGCATTGAAGAACAGCGCCTTCTCTTTTAGCAAAGAGCTATGACTCAGAAAGTAGACATTTTAGAACAAACCTGAAGACTCATGGAATTTCTGAAAAGGGAGGGGAGGGATGTAAGGGGCACTATGGTCAGCACCGAGAGGGGGCTTCTGCTAGACCCAAACTAACGTCCCCTCCCTGTATGGCCGCTTGCCGCCAAGCCGCAGGTGGCTGTGTGCAGTCCTCATGACATTAGCTACCTATTGCGTATAAACAATGAAATAAATTGAGAACGTAGGAAGATGTGTTTTATCAAGATTCCGAGTGTCTTCCAGTCACCTTTGCATGAAGTGCACAAAATCAGGGCTTATCCACCAGCCGTCCTGCTTCCCAGTTCTGAAGACATAGCGCTGTGCCTGCAGCCCCTCATAACCGCAGGACCCTGTGTTTCTGGAAAGGCTAAGGACTGTGTGGTAATAGGTGAGAACAAATGGAAAAGTCTCAGTGCCCCCAGCGTGACAGTGACAGTCCCTCCAGCCACATTGAGGTGCTCTTCCAGAAAGCCAACTACTTCTTTAGTTTGAGACTCTCTATTTTTGTATTAACCCTCAGTTCCTATATGAACATTTGAACAAAATGTTTCTTCGAAATGAGTAGAATCAAGGGCGGATCCTGGGATTGAGTGTGGATAGTAGGAGAAGGTAGAAAATGTTTTCATACTTCTAATTCTGTGAATTTACTCCTCCTCAAGCTTCTCTCTCAGGTCAAATCATTTTGAGTAATCGAGGTCCTTGGTTGGGTTGCAGCTGGAAAGAAGGAAACTAGCATCTAATTCCATTCCCTTTCGCACCTTTGCCCTTTATTCAAATAGTACTAACCATTGTCAAGTTTATTTCATTGATTCATTCTTTCATGTATTTAATAATTGTTCACATAAGATTTACTACATGGGAGGCACTGTGTCAGATTTTGGTGATGCAAAGGTAGATAAGAGAGGTCGTAGGCGGAGGAACTCCTGGTGGGTGTGGAGGTGGCCTGCTGACAGTGGCTACCGCACTGCTCCCTCTGAGAGTGGCGTTAAGGAAGCTGGGATGAAGTGAGCAACTCAACAGGAAAAGATGGGAAGAGTTCTCACGGGGGAACCTGCTTGGGCTGAGATGGAATGATGAACATCCACTGGGCAGTTAATGAGGATGAGACACTCCCAGCAAGGAGAACAGGACAGATGATAGTAGGTAGATGAGAGAATGTAGAGGGAGCCATGAGTGTAAATAAAGGAATAAATTGAGAAAATGGGAAGGCATCTTTCATCAAGACTTGGAGCATCTTCCGGGTCATCTTTGCATAGTGCACAAAACCAAGGCTCATCCATCAATCACCCTTGACCTATGGAAGGTGGGGTCTAGATTGCAGATGGCCCTGGTGCTACGTGGTATAGAATTATACCATGGTTTTAGCAGGAGGGGAGAGTGGCTGGGAGGTAAAACATACCCTAAGCCTTGGCTTTTAAAGACTTAGGAAATTGTAGTTGCTTTGTGACATTTCATTGATCATTTTTCTTAATTTCCATTCTGATAACAGTCTCCCTAACCTTTTCCTGGGAAGCTCTTTCATGGCAGAAACACTGTCCTGCTTATGCCTGAGAGAGATGGCGCCACTTATATGAGGTGGGGGACAAAGGGGGTACCCCTGTCTCTTTGAATTGATTTGCTAATGTTTTCCTGGGTTTATGGAAACAACACCTGAAGAAGTTAGCATTTTAAGACATAAAAATGTTACAGCCACAGCTAGGCATAATCCTGGCTTCAGGGAGAATGCCCAAGTAAGAGGATGAGAACCAAATTAAAGAAATATGAAAATTAGAAACGGAGAAGCCAAAATGGCCCTGTGCATTAATGAATGGCCTGAGGGGACATCATCTGTGTCTGTCTGCTTCTTGGCTTACAAACTGAATCCAGGCACATTTTCATCACAATGGCTGCATTTGAATAGCAGCGAAGGTCACCCAGATTAAGGGTTTTGACCTGTCATTGCAATGGGACTTCAGCTTGGTGTCTTTATTTTTGGTCTATAAAGTCTTTTTTTTTTTAATTAATTTATTTATTTTTGGCTGTGTTGGGTCTTTGTTTCTGTGCGAGGACTTTCTCTAGTTGCGGTGAGCGGGGGCCACTCTTCATCGCGGTGCACGGGCCTCTCACTGTCGCAGCCTCTCGTTGCGGGGCACAGGCTCCAGACGTGCAGGCTCAGTAGCTGTGGCTCACGGGCCTAGTGGCTCTGCGGCATGTGGGATCCTCCCGGACCAGGGCTGGAACCCGTGTCCCCTGCATTGGCAGGCAGATTCTCAACCACTGCGCCACCAGGGAAGCCCTATAAAGTCTTCTGTTCAATGCAAAGTTGATCTCTCCTTGCGCCAGGCCTAGAGTGGAGGTGGACCAACTTCATGTTTCCAATCAGTCCCTCTGTCTGCTCCCGACTGCCTCTGTCCTGTTAGCACAGGAACCCCAGGCTCTCCCTTTGAGGCTGCAGTGCAGGGGGTACACCCCACTGCTGAACTGGGGCATTTGTGTGGCTAGCTTGGTTGTTGCTCCGTTGCTGTCTTGGGATCACGCTGGCAGACCCCCTGCCCATCCCTGGCTCTTGACCAGTTAGCATTTTACCTCCTAGGATTATTCCTGAATGGAGTAACATATGTGTAAACACTCTGAAAAGTGTTATAAGCTTCTTATTAATTAACTGCAATTGATTATAATTATTATTTTGCTTTGAGATCCCTGTCAGAAGATATGCCATTCGGGTAGTTCACTCATATTTTGGACCTTGAATAATTTATAAAATGCTCTATGCTGAAAATCTGAAAGACGCTATGGCCAGTTTTGAAAATCTTTAGCCTTGCAGCTCTACTGTTAAGTCTGCTTTCTGGCTTCTTCCTCTCCGCACCCTCTTACTTCATCTCTACTTTGAATAGTCTCTTGTCTGTTCTCTGGGGAAGTGGAGGATACCCTCTTCCTCAGGGGAGACCTGCACACATGTGGTAGCTATGAAGCTACGTGCTGGCTGCTTCTGACTGGTTTAGGAAATCTAGGGAGGCCTCGCTTGTCCTCTGTTCCTATCCTCTTCTCATCCAGCTCTTCTGGTGGTTCCCTTTCATTGCAGATTTTCATGTTGGCTCATTCCTACATTGCTTTAGTGGCACTCTGCCCTACTTAGAGACAGCCTGCTTTTTTGACTGTCTGGAAAATTCCTTGGGACATTGCTACTTGGAATTGTTGCAGCCGTGCCCACCCCCCCCATCCCCCCACCCAGCTATGTAGACCTTGTCCCTACTGCTTGACCCCAGACCTCAGGGTACAAATCCTAGTTTATGCTTTAAATCTCAGTATGTGAGGTCTTATGATAGCCGATTCTGTGTTCTAAGAACTGTGCATCATTCATGTCCAGCATGAAGTATCACAGTCCATTAAGTCAGTAGACAGTAATTGAATGGAAATATTGCTAGATGTAGTTTATAGATGATGAATAGGTTGTGATGTGATGTAGTGAGTATAATTGGATTTAAATGTGATCTCTTGTTTGGAGATACTCATCGATAATATAACCTTTCTTTGTTGAGCACGTACACTGTGTTGGACAATGCTCAAGCTGCTTTATGTGTATTTCCTCTAATATTCACAGCAAGCCTTCATGGTGAGCATCAGTGTCCCCATTTTACAGATGAAATATCTGAGACACTTGCCCAAGGTGAGTGGCAGAATCAGTGTCACTGTGCAGGTGTGTCCGACTTCAGAGTCAAAGCTTTTCATTACGCTAGGCTGCTATGTATTTACGAAGAAGAATCCCGGAGTGATCATTAGTAACCCACTCTCAGCAGGAGAAAACACTTTCGAGCATTCTCTTGAATGTGGCACCATATTTGTTCATTCAGTGAATGCTTGGTTGATTCTTTCTTGCTATGTGCCAGGCACTGAAATGGACTTTGGAGTTTTAAAGGTGAATAAAACTCAGGCCTTGCCCCTGAGAATCTCACAGTCTAGTGGGGGAACCTCTTGTTCAGTGTCACTGAATTAGTGTCTGGTATCTGGTATAGAAAGTTCTTAAAATCATCTTTGAGCTTTCTCTTATTTCAAACCTTTTTTTTTTTTTTTTAATGATTATGGAGAAAAGTGCTTGCCCTAAGTTTACTTGACTTACAGGATGGCATAGACTATTATAAATCTTGGTATGTTTGTGTGGGGCTTTTTTTAAAAAAAATAATTTTTCTACTGGAGTTGTTACTGGCTTTTTGCATTGAAGTCAGATTCCACAAAAGAAGCTAAGATCCAGGTACATTATTTTATTTGATCCTTATAAGGGCAGATATTTGATTCCTGTTTCACAGACGTGACTCTCAGAGGCTGCTCAAGTGTGTATGATGGGCTGGATGTGACCCTATGTTTTCTGCCCGTGACACACCACCTTTTCAGTGGGAGGAAGAGGTGTTGCTGGTAAAGGAAGCTTTCTGAAAGAAGAGGAGGTATATCAAATAGAAGGAAATGTTATAAATATCCTGACTTGTTTGTGGGGAAGTTGAGAATTAGGGATGTGCCTTTAGCAGTATACCTGGAATCACAGAACTGAGCAGAGGAAAACCACAGAGGGAGGGTGTCAGCTCTGGCCACCATAAAACACTGGGTGGCTAAAGCAACAGATGTTTATTTCTCAAAGTTCTTGAGGCTGGGAAGTCCACAATCAAGATGCCAGCTGATATGGTTCCTGGTGAGGGCCCTTTTCCTAGCTTGTAGGTGGCTACCTTCTTTCTGTGTCCTCACATGGGAGGGAGAGGATGGCAAGCTCTGTGGTGTCCCTTACAAGGACACTAATCCCATCAGAGGGCTCCACCCTCATGACTTCATCTAAACCTAATCTCTTCCCAAAGGCCCCATCTCTACACACTCTCACATGATGGGTGGGGGCTTCAACACCTGAATTTGGGGAATGCTGTTCAGTCCATAGCAGTGTGTGTGATGGCGGAGACATAGAACTTACAGAGGAAGAGCTCACTGTAGGCCAGTCAGGGCATGGTGTATGCATGTAGAAGTGTGGGCATAAGAGGCATGGTCACCGTGGTTGTAGAAAACAATTTCTCCGTGGCCGTTTGGACTGAAAGTAAGAGGAGGGTGAAATTTGTGACCCCTAGGCATATTCCAGCCTTTCAACATCTCACAGATACACGCAGTGATTATCAATCCCTCCCCCACCGACCCCCAGGAGAAGGGAAGCTGTGATTGCATAGTAGTGAGTGTTATTCCCATTTATATAAGCAGGACGCTGCCATAAAGAGGCATTATGTCATTTTCTGGACACAATACAAAGGTCTTAAATATGTATCCTTTTGAAATCCTTTAGGTCTAGATCTCACCCGCCCTGGGAAAGTTTCCTGGCAATTGGAAGGATATTGCTTTATGTGGGACCCCACTAGAAAAATAGTCCTTGCACATCGGCTCAGGGTGTGTGATGTAAAGTGTGTGGTTTCTTTGGATACACCCACCTGATTCAGGTAGAGCCTCGCATAAGTCTTTTCTTACTTCCAAAGTTAGGATGATTCAGCGATAACTATAAAAGCCTCTTTTTATGGTAATTATAATCAGAATTCTGAATACATTTATGCATCTATAGCTTTTCAGTTTTACACTTAAATAGATGCCATCAGAAGTATTTTGAGGGCCGATTTATCTTGGAGAGTTTCCATTTAAAACCCATTCTTGTGTTTCTAGCGTTTTCAGCAGCAAAACAAGTCGGTCTGGTCATAAATGCTTATGGCAAGTGGATGAATTCAAAGGTCTTCACTGTGAAGATAGTGTTATTTCGTCCTCACAACTACAGAAGCATACATTTTCAAAATAAATAACCTCAGACTTGCTCTTTCAGGATATTAGAAGGTGCTAATATCCAGTTTATGAAGAATTAAGGCTCATGAAGTTAACGGGCATGGGCGATGGAGGGTGGGCAGGGCAGCCTTATCAGGAAGGGGTTGAGACAAGTGTCTGGTTCCCACTGTGTGGGCAGCTGGCAGGCTGCAGACCCAGGACTGTGTTAGGGAGCTGCCTTTTTGGACACAGCATTACTTGAACATCAGAAGGTATTATGCACGCATCTGAGGAAGATGAAGGGATCTGGGTTGCAGTGTACCGTGAGAGAAGATGAGATTAGCTTTCCCCAGCTAGAAAGACTGGTTACATTTTAAAAAGTATTTTAACCACAGGGATTTCTAAGTTCTCCTGGAATCTATTACCATCTATTAGCTCCTGGAGCTTTGAAGCAGGACTGCTAGAGACATGGCAGTAGCAGGGTGATTTGCTTTCCCTTGTGGTGGGGTTTGAATACCAGGGTGCCAAATGAGACTGGAAAGACTTCTCCAGACCTGATGATGGAGGTAGGGAGTTATTACACAAAGCCTGCTTACAAATCAGGTCGCTTGACAGTCTCGAATAAAAAGTGCAGTACTCAGCTTACACTGTCACGTTTCCATCAGGATGACAAGAGTACTTAAGACCTTCTGTTTGGAAAGTCAGAACCAATGTTTTTCTTCAGCTCTTAAATCACAGTGATGTCATCTCTCCTCTGTACAGTTGTGTTGAGATGAGCCCATACTTCTTTTCCTCTTCGTGAAGGTGGTTTTAGAGCCGTTGGTGATTCTATGAGCTTCCCTTCACTCTGGGTCCCTGAGGTTATACTTTTGCCACAACTAGACCTCTAAACTCCTGGAAATAGTGGTAATAGGAGCGATCATTATTCCAGGTATCAGTCCTGTGCTATGGGCATTCACTCTCCACCTTGTTAAACTTCACAAAAAAGAGTATGAAGACCCTCTGACCTGGCATCCATTTAAAATATAGTATTTTAAAACTAAATTTATATCCATACCTTTGTATTTTATAATTTTGAACCCTTTTTTTGATCGTGAAATTTATTTTTTTCCTGACTGTATAAAGTAAAAAAATCATCTGAAATTCATGCCTCTGTGATAACCACAGATAACATTTTAGGTCCCGTCCTTTCATATCTCTCTCTCTCTCTCTCTCTCTCCAGACACACTGGTGTGGGTGTGTGAGTGTGTATGTGCGCTCACATAACAGTCGTATTCATTGTGGAAACCTTTTCAAAATTCCATTGTTTGTTCCTTCCCTCCCTTCGTATCCAGAGCTCCCCGACTCCTCCACCTCAAGCAGTGTTTATGTATCTCTACATTTCTCTGTGAATGTTTATGTATTTATGTTTTGTTCTGTTCAAAGAGGCATCCTCCAAAGCAGCGTTGTTCCTGTGCTCAGGATGCATGATCCACAATTCTAAATGCTGGACAAGACGTTCCAAAAACAGGGGGATTATTGTAACATATATTCTCTGAATCTTCCTTTTCTTGCTGAGCAGTACATCAAGGACTTCCCTTCTTGAGAATGCACACAGCTAACTCACCCTTCAGTGTCTTCATAATGCAATGTGGGCTGCACCACTTATTCCTTTTTTCTATATGCATAGTCAGTTGTGTATGTGCCAGTTTTATCAATGAGCTGTTCTCTCCACAGTGGATCACGATATTCACTTTGTCATGTAGAAGCTTCTGTTCTGTGAATACTGCCATTGACCAAGTGGGGTTTACTCTAGAAATGATACTGGGATTCATTTCTGGGCTCTTCAGTCTGTTCTGTTGTTTATTCCCCTGC
Organism: Neophocaena asiaeorientalis asiaeorientalis; assembly: GCF_003031525.2. Taxonomy (NCBI): domain Eukaryota; kingdom Metazoa; phylum Chordata; class Mammalia; order Artiodactyla; family Phocoenidae; genus Neophocaena; species Neophocaena asiaeorientalis. The sequence goes on along the minus strand of NW_020174372.1, from coordinate 1,246,797 downwards.
CATGTTTTGATTCTAATGGATTTAAGTCTGGTATGGCCCTCCCCTCACTATTCTTTTTCACAAATTTCTTGCAAAGTTTTGGATATTTAATCTTGCCAGAACATTTATTATATGCACTTTAAAAATGGGGGATTCTAATTGGCATTGCGTTAAATGTACGTATGAACTTTGAATTTATATGCTTATTTCTAAATTTTCTTTTCATTTTAATGCTATTATGTTTAAAATTTTTTCCATTGCAAATATGGAGAAAAGCTCTGAACTTTTCCAGGCACCAGAACAAACTTCTTCATTGATTCTAGTAGTTTTCATTTTAAAACTGGGGTTGGAATTTCTAGGTATATAAACATATCATTAGCAAAAAGAGAAAATTTTATCTCCCCATATACTCTATTTATATTCACTATTTTCTTCTCCTCAGTTCACTGTTGAACTGCAATAATAGCAGGTATCCTATCTTATTCCTGGCGTTTGATTGTTTGGAATGACGTTTGCAGCTGATTTTCGATAAACATATTTTCACATTCAAGAGGTTTCTTTCGATTTATATTTTATTTGAAGATTTATTAAAAATGGCCATTGAATTTTACTGAATGTTTTTTAGAACCTACTGATGTAACCCATCCACTTTTCCTCCATGCATTTGTTGTTATCGTGAATGATATCAATGGATTTGCTGGTGTGGAAACTTGATCATTGGCAATATTCACTTCATCTACTTTTGCATTTACTTGCTAATATTTTATTTAGAATTTTTGCAAATATTTATAGGTGGAATTGCTCTGTAGTTTTATTGTACTACTTTGATCAGTTTTGGTTTTAAGGCTAAACCAGTTTTATAAAATGGATTTAGGAACTTTATGTTTCTATAGCCATGAATAATTTAAATAATGTTTCTATTCTTTGTGAGTTATATGGAACTCACCCTAAAATTATCTGTTTCTGCTCTCTTTTTTAATGGTAGGAATTTAACCACTTTCCCAATCTCTCCAATGGTAATTGGTCTATTTGATTTTGTACATGAGTCAGTTTTGTTCATTTATATCTTGTAGAAATTCATACCAAGAACTTTAGAATGCATTGACTTCTCTCTCTTCCTCCTGCCTCCAGTCTGCTCCTTCCCAATTCCTACATTTTCTTTCACTCTTGACAATTACTATACCCTTGTAGCTTGTCTCTTGTTTTGGAAATCTTCAACATTTAATCTACATGCTCTCAGTCTTGGTATCCATAGTATCTTAGATTTCACAAGGTATTCGCAAGATGCACTTTTCACTACTGTTTTTTCTCCTTTCCCATTTCCTCTATCTTGAGGTCTCTTCTTTGATGCATTTGTTGTTGCATTAGAGTCTTTCTCAATATTTTTTGTATATGAAGAATGTGGTTTTTCTTTATTGGAGTAGAGTTGATTTACAATGTTGTGTTAGTTTCTGGTGTAGAGCAAAGTGATTCAGTTATATATATACATATTCTTTTTCATATTCTTTTCCATTATGGTTTATTACGGGATATTGAATATCGTTCCCTGAGGTTTATTTATTTTGAATTGTTGCATTTCTTCAAGGATTTCCTTGCTTGCTGGATAACCTTGAGAAAGTTATTTAATTTCTCTGGTCCTCCTCTCCTTATCTGTGAGATGGGGATACTAATAACAGTTACCGCATATGAATATTGTGAGATGAAATGAGTGGGTATATGCATTCTGATTATGTGTTGCTGTATAATGAACTACCCCAAAACAACAATGTAAACAACAGTTTGTTATTGTCTTTCATGTTTCTCTGGGTTGGTTGGGCTTAGCTGGGCAATTCTTATTTGGGGGCTTTCATGTAGTTGGACTCAAGATACCGGCAGGGGCTGGAATCGTCCGAAGGTTCAGCCAGGCTGGATGTCCCAGATGGCTCTTTCACTCATGTCTCCGTCTCCCTCCTATAACCTCTGTCTCTATCAGAGAAGCCTGGGTTCCTTACATGGGAATTTAGGGCTCCAGAAGGCAGAAAGCTGACAGTCTTCATAATATCTTGCCTTAGAATTGGTACAACGACACTTCTACCAGATTCTATGAGATGGGAGACTAGACTCCACGTTGAGCTGGAGGAGTAGCTTGAACGGAGGGGGAGGGAAGGAATTAATGGCAGCCACCTATGCAGACAAACTATGACAATAAGTGAAATGCTTACAACTGTACAAGTGCTGTATAAGTATTAACCATGATACGATTATTGTTGTTATTAAATTACCTTCAATATTTCCTTTTACTATTAGAGTTGCGTATCTTCCGTGGGTACAAAATTCTGGGAATGTGATTCTTTTTTTCTCAACAGTGTGCAGATGAAGTCTGATGCCAGTATAATTCTTTTCTTTTATAGGTAACTTGTTTTTGTCTAGACGATTTCAAGATTTTTCATCTTGAAATCAGAAATAAGAAAGCTGTTACTAGTTTTTAAGAGACTTTTGGGGGTTCTAGAAAATACAAGACAAGAAAAGAAAGGAGTAAATATTGAAGAAGAAAAGATAAAATTTCCTCTTTGAGCTCATAGTTATTTTTAGAAAACCCAGGAGACTGTATTAAGAAAATAACTAGAATTAAGAAGGGAATATGAAGAATTATTATAAAATAAAGAAAAGCAATAGCTTTTCTCTGTTCTAGGAAGTACCAGAGTTTGCATTGATATGTCTTTTATAATTATTCCTAACTTGGAGCTGGACAGGCTCTTTCAACCTGCCAGCTGAAGTCTATTTGTAAAGTAGGGAAAATTTCCTCTATTACTTCTTCAGTTTTTGCCTCTCCCCCATCTGCTGCTTTATCTCTGAATATTCTTGTTATTAGTATGACTATGCTATGCCAACTGCCTTTTCTTGGGAAGATTTGCCATTTTATTATTAGGCTCTAATTTTGGAAGATTGTCCTTTATTTTGTGATACAATGGGGATGGCAGAAGGTGGCTCTGAGTGTGTGTGTGTGTGTGTGTGTGTGAGAGAGAGAGAGAGAGAGAGAGAGAGAGACTTCATAGTTCTCTTTCTGGAGGATGAGAGGAACAAATCTTGTTTAAACCCTGGGATTATGTATTCATGTGAACTTTTTTAGAGGAAACTGCAAATGTTACTGGCCATTGTAATCTTGTTATTTTATTAGCTCTTGATTAAACATCACATTTAAACTTTCTGGTAACACAGTTGTTAATCGTGTTTGCCACTTAATTGTAACAGAATTTTAAAAAAGTGTCAGGGCACCCTTCATTTCATGTTTTGAAAAAACTGAAGGATTCAGAGTTTGCTTTTGGATGTTAGCGTTTGCTCTAAGATTTGGAGTTTTCCCCAGAATATAAATAAGTAAATAGTAAAATAAGTAGATAGTAATGCATAGTAGCACTGTCTGCGTGTATGAGATGAGTTTCTGTTTCCATACACCTGGATGCATTTTCATTCCAGGACCTTAACTCAACTGGGATTTACTTTTCTCAATACCAAGGAGACTGGAAGTAGGTAGTCCAGGGCCGAGGTGACAGCTCCGAGAGGCCAGACTTGTTCTATTTTTCTACTCCTCATGCCCCCTAGAATGACGGCCCCACCTCTGGGCTTCTTGTCTGTATTTTAGGCAGCAAGAAGAGTGATGGGCAAAGAAGGAAAAGCAAAAGCCAATTGTGAGCCAATGGCTTTCCTAGAAGCCCTACTGTGACTTCCACTTATATCTCATTAGGCAGGAATGTGTCACATGGTCACCCTAGCTGTAAGGAATTCTAGGAAGTGTATTTTGAATCAGGCTGGACACCACCCTGAACAAAATTGAATTTCTATTCATAACACAGAAGGAGTGATTGGATTTTGGATATGCACCCAGCAGCCTAGCCAGGATCCTTCACCATCCCCTCTGTCTTTATTCCAGCTGTTTCCCGTTCATCCATGGGGTTTTGTCTGTGCTTTCTTCTCCAGGCAGCCCCCTGGGAGCACCAGGAGGGGTGAGGTGGCCATTCTTTGAGTGTTGATGTTGCCCTTTAGCTATTCAGTTAAGATAACACCTAACTTACCCAATGTCATCTGGAACTACTTTTTTATGAGTGCCTCTTCATTATACATCAGAGTAGGTTTTGTGCCCAACTTTTACTCCCAGCTCCTAAAACAGTGCTTGGCATACAGTAGGTGCTTAAAGTTTCTTGAACAGAACTTATGACAACAAGTTAAACTTACTGAAATTCATGGATCTCAGAGTACTCTTAGCTTTTTAAAAATTCTTTTTTTTCCTCTTTTTGAAGTACAACATGTACATTTATAAATGCATCTGTTGAGTATGTTTTTATAATCTTGTTAAACACACTGGTTGTTGGCGCCAGCATGTGTGGGTATTTGTGTGTTTGTGTATGTGTGATCTGTATCTGGGTGCAGTTATTAAATACACCAGTTATTTCCTGTGGCACCAAGTGCTTTGACAACCAGGAACTAAGTAGGGGTCTGAGACGGTGGTCTCAGACAGAATTCCAGTGCCGTGAAGAAGGTGCAACTCACCCCTCAGGGATGTTGGAAGACAAATGAGGTTGTTTATCTGAAAAGTATTTTGAACTCTTCCTCTCCAGGAGAAAGGTCCTATGTTAATTCCTAGTACAGTTAAGCCTCCATCCTCCATGTCAATGAGAAAACAAAAAAAGAGCACAGATTGTCTAAAGGTCATTGATTCTTGATTTTGGAATTGAATTATAATATACTTTTGGATGTTGGCAGGAGACCAGCCTTCTGCGTGGGCAAAATGAAGCTTTTGTTAATGTGAGTCAGTATTTCGTGAATTTGCATTAACAGCCCCTGTCTGATCAGCCATATCAGAGTCAGGTGATGTGGAATACATTTGTATTAAGAAGGGCCAAGGCATGTGTAATACATTTATATCTATGGCTATTCTCAAGTTCATCTTTGTTTTCTGATTAGGTCATAAGAAACCATATATTTGGGCCTTGGTAGCTTTTTTTTTTTTATAAATGTCTCTCTCTGTTTGGTGCTTTTTTTTTTTAATTTTTATTTATTTATTTATTTTTGGTTGTGTTGGGTCTTCGTTTCTGTGCGAGGCCTTTCTCTAGTTGCGGCAAGTGGGGGCCACTCTTCATCGTGGTGCGCGGGCCCCTCACTATTGCGGCCTCTCTTGTTGCGGGGCACAGGCTCCAGCCGCGCAGGCTCAGTAACTGTGGTTCACGGGCCCAGTTGCTCCGCGGCATGTGGGATCCTCCCAGACCAGGTCTCGAACCTGTGTCCCCTGCATTGGCAGGCAGATTCTCAACCGCTGCGCCACCAGGGAAGCCCCTCAGTAACTTTAAAAATGCTTTCACTGGGTTACATTTCAAAGTTTTCCTGAAATACTTACGTAAAGTAAGTATCAGTAGGTCATCAGTAGAACTACCGATGAAGTCATTGACCATTAAAGATTAATGAATGAATGGCTGGCCTAAAACCCCAGTGTTACAAATTGTGGTCCCCAAACAGCAGCATCAGCATCACCTAGAACCAGTTAAAAATGTGGAGTCTCTAGGGCTTCCCTGGTGGCGCAGTGGTTAGAGTCCGCCTGCCAATGCAGGGGACATGGGTTCGTGCCCCGGTCCGGGAGGATCCCACATGCCGTGGAGCAGCTGGGCCCGTGAGCCATGGCCACTGAGCCTGTGCGTCCGGAGCCTGTGCTCCGCAACGGGAGAGACCACAACAGTGAGAGGCCTGCGTACTGCAAAAAAAATAATAAATGTGGAGTCTCAGGCCCCACCCCAGACCTACTCAATCATAAACTCTGAGGCTGGGGCCCAACAATCTGTGCTTGAAAAGCCGTCTGGGTGATTCTGATGCAGGGTCAAATTTGAGAGCTGAAGGCCATAAAATCAAGATGTTGTCAAAGTGTCTTGCATCATGTCTCTTAGAATTCACCACCAGGTGAAAAAGTCACCTTCCATATATAGGCAGGAAATCTTTTCCCAGACGAGGAGAATAATATCACCCACTCTGTTTCCATTTTTGCCTTTTACTTTGGGAAACTTGGAGCTGTGCTAGTTGCTCAATCATAGTCAATACATTTGTCTGGGCTTTTTATTTCCCTTTCCTTTCCATGAATTTTACTTGCTTCTTTTATTTAAGTATCTTACTATGAGTCTGTTATGATAGGCCTTCCCAAATCCATTTTGCTAGTAAGTAGGTTGGCAGTGTGGGGAGGATATAATTTGAAATAAATTGACTCACTCAGTAATTGACAGTAGAGGTATTTGACTAAGAAATGTACTAGATAGTAAGGGAAGCTAACATGGAATTAAACATATCTTGCAGAAAGCACCGTGCATGTGCTTGAATACTTACTTATACATGGTAAGAAAATGTAAACAGTATAGAAAGATATAAAATGAAATTGGCTGAAAACAATGCACAACGTGAGAGTTGTGAGTTAAGTTTTATCTGTGGCCAAATCAGGACTATAGCCTGGGAGACAGCCTCTCAGACAGCTCTGAGGAACAGCTTTGAAGAGGTAGAGGGGGAGGTCAGTACATGTATGCCTTCAGTGAAGAGGGTACATGTGAAATCAAGCACATATTTTGGCAGAAAGTTGCTGCCAGTCATGACGAGCAGATGTCTCAGTTAATGATTTTCGTGCTTTTTTAGATATGAGAAGATGCAAGAAATTGGGCTCGTAAAATCTTCTTCTGAAAATATCTAACTTATTGAAGTCCTGTTCTGCCAGTTTTTCCCAGAGCACAGAGCGCCTCGTCCCTGATCTCCACCCTGAACTCCTTTCAGGGTGTGTTGAAAGTCAGTGACTGCAGTGGTTAGTGATTTCATTCTTGTAGGACCAGACGACGAGAGAATTTTTAGTTGGCAAAAGTGAAAACTTCCCTCACTCCTCCAGTGAAGGCTGTCTCCTCAAAGATAATGATTAACAATCTCTTGGGTATCTTTTTAGAAAATGAAGTTTATCTTTTTTAGAAAATAAAGTTTATAGGGCTCACATGTATATGTATTTATGCACTTTCCTTTTAAGAAACACAAAAAGCACTAAAAGTTCTGGTCACCAGTTATAATGTGTCTGCGGAGGGTGGGTGTTTCCCCACACCAGCAAGCAGTGCTCTGACACCAGCAGGGTGTCCTATGATTTAACTCAATTCTGACACTGTGTACCTGGAGATAGCGTCAGATCCCACACGTTAAGTGCTCAGCCCTTCAAGACTGTCCCCCCTCCAACAAGCACCTTAGACACCAGTCTCAAGTCAAGGTTGTTACCTGTGCTTCTGACTGGCTGTAGATTGGAGATTCCAACCACTTCCTCTTTGGGTTTGATTAATTTGCTTGAGTGGCTCACAGAATTCAAAGAAACATCTTACGTACCAGAATACCGGTTTATTATATAAGTTTATAACTCAGGAACAGCAAGACGGAAGATATGCTCAGGGCAGGGAATGGGGAAAGGGCACAGAGCTTCCATGCCACCTCCAGGCCCACCACTCTCCCAGCACCAAACCTGAAGCTCTGTGAACTCACCCTTTTAATTTTTTCCAGAAGCTACTTGCTTAAACATGATTTACTGATCCATTGGCCATTGCAAGTGATTCAACCTTCAGCCCTTTTACCTTCCCCAGAAGTTGAGGGAGTCCCAACCCTTCAATCACATGGTTAGTTCTCTTGGCAACCAGCCCCCATCCCTAGATGTGACAGCCTACCTCATTACCATAACAAAAGACACTTTTTAATCACTGCTTCACTTAGGAAATTCCAAGGGTTTAAGGAGCTTTGTGTGGAAATGGGGGATGAAGACCAAATATATATTTCTTACTCTAAATCACAATATCACAAGGACCTTAGTGTACATTCTCATCTACATCTTGCTTTTTTTTTCTTCATAATATATCATATGGATCCTCTCTCTTTTTAAAAGCTACACAATATTCCTTTGTAAGGTTGCACTTTAATTTATAAACCTACCTCCTATTACTAGATATTTAGGGTATCATGAACATCCTCACCTATAATATCTTGGCACACCTTTGAAATATATCTGCTAGGTGGGTTGTTGGAAATGGGATTTTGGGGTTGAAGACTATGCACATTTAAAAAATTGATAGATACTGCTTAATTACCTTCCAAAAAAGAGTAACTAATTTACTTCTCAAATGAGGTTGTCTCTTTGCCCACATACTCACTAACATAGGGTATTATCAAACAGATGTTTTTGCCAGTTTTATAGTGACCGATTTATATTTCTTTGAATCACTGTTTTGATTCACCTTTGTTAGCTCTGATAAGATTAGTCATTCTAAAAAAGATATATTGACTAATTTTCTTTTTTGTGGACTGCTGTTTAGGGATGATGTTTATCCATGTTTTTCATGACTTAATCCTAAAGTTTCCATACCTGGATTTCTTTGGTTTTTTAAATACAGCTTTTCTAGTTCTACCTTAGACTCCGGAGTCTGTTTCTCTAACAGTATACTTTTTTCTAATAGTATACTGTGTGAATACAGTGTCCAGGAGAGGTCTTGCACACAGGCTGTGTCTCTGCTCTCTTTCCCAGTTAACAGGAAATAAGTATCCCATATTTCGTTGTGGGCACCATTATACTTGGGAGCCAAAATACTTTGTCAACTTTCTCCTTTTTTTAAGCTAAAAACTTATATGTAAAAAGTCATCTCATACTGCTTAGCTGGGTCCTCCAGATATCCCCCAGCACTCAGTAATCCTGAACCTAACATCCTTGTCACACAGCCTTTTCTTGCCCCTGCGGGACTGGGGTAGGGGAAGGAGGAGGTCAAGTGTGTGAGTTTCTGGATACATTTTCTACCTTCTTACTTATCACAACATTATGCAAGAAAACAGATGAAGAGCAAAACCAGCTCCAGTTTTATCATGTGTAAAGAAAAATGAAACTTGGTTAGCAAAAAAAAAAAAAAAAAGGAGTTAGAAAAAAGAATACCATCTTTGTGCGTTGTTACAGACTTACCAAATCAGTTTCTATGGCTCAGATTCTTTTAGTCGTTCTAATCCTGCTTATTTTATTCTCCTTTCCCACCTCACCTCTTTGAGATTTGTACTTTCCATGTGTTCTTGAAATCAGTTACCAGTTAATCTATTCCCTGGCATTAGGGCTTCCTCTGGGAGTTTACTAATCGATTGGCCTTTTAATCCGGTTGTTAAAATTCTCCCAATACTCACTGGCATGGAGCAGTTTCAATTTGTGTGTGTTAAAGCATTGGTCAGGGTCATTAGGAAAGTGAAGTTCACACAGCTGCTTTGTGTGACTGGAATGGTACCAGGAAACTGATTTGCAGTGTGATCGTGGGCTTGTGGGAGAAGAAGGGAAGAGGTGTTTGGAACAACTGCCAAGTCCACTATAATTCTGGGCCCCATCCGTGCGCCACACCTTACAGCATAGTGAGAACACACTTCACACCAGGTTAGTGCAGATGTGCATGAGTTAGGGACAGGGCCAAGCAAGGGCCAGTTGTTTATGTTATATAGATGGGCCTTCAGCAACCAGAGACTATGGCCAAATTTTCCTAGAAAGAGCTGGTGTTGTATTTGTGTATCTTTACAAATTTACATCGCTAGCATTAGGACTTCATAAGCAATGGAACTTTGATACAGTAGATGTTCAGTTAAGAAAATTGTATTATACTTTTTGTTTTCTTCTCCCAAATTGATTTGTGTTTTTGGCCACTGTTCCAAAAAAGAAATCTGAGAGTGTGGGAATGAGGTACAATTTTGATGTGATTTTTATTTAAAAACTTACTAAATATGTATTAATATTTTTAAAATTCTCACTATCCGTATTTCCTAAATCCACATTTACTTTCTACAGTTTTATAATGAAAAGATTTCTCATTCATTAAAATCTTTCAAATAGCCAGGTAATGGTTTAACGTATTTTTTGAATTTTTTTTGTTTTATTTTTGTTTAAAATATGTCAGTTTTCTTTGAGAAATCGAGATGTTCACCTTAAAATAAAGATACACAACTGAAAAAGAAAGATGTTTGCCTTTATTAGGGAATAAATGTGTTAATAAAATCTACTTATCCTCAAATAATATACCATTGTATTTTTACATTTCTGTCTTTCCTACTTATGATTTTCTTGAAGATAAGGGCTGACTCTCCTTTGAATCTGAACCTCTATGCTTAGCACAGGGCTTGGCCCATGCTTGGCCACAGCTGAAATGACCTCAGTAAATATTTTTTGAACAAAACAATGAATTAGTTGCCTCTTTGGTGAGGTTAATACAGTCTGCAGTAGCGTGGGGTTATGAAACACCCCATGCAGGCAGAGGAAAACAAAGGTTCCTGGGAAGTGCTTAACTCATCACTTTGTGACATAATTCCAAGGAAGGGAAACCCTCAGCATTCTTCCTGGCCCACCCAGTGCAAGCCAGGGTCCTTTCATTTCCTTTATTCCCTATGTCTAAGAGTTTATTCTAAGAAAATAATGGGGAATAGACCATGTGATGTAGTGGCAAGGATGCTACTCACACCATTAATTAGAAAACAAAAATTTGGAAGCCTCTAAAATGGGTAATAATGGAAGATTGAAAGAGGGGACGTAGCCTCTTAAAATTACCTACATTTTGATCCATAAGGATAAGATTTTACACATGAAGCAAACTGAGTTAGAGACCAAATGTCAACGTATAATAGAAACATTTCCTTCCTCTAATTCTCTCAGGACTTGCGCCGTCTTTCACATCTCCATCCACACTCTTGCCATTGATGTTAGTAACTTAGAAAGAAACCAGCGGATTCAGAGAAGGCTTGGGGAAAATGGCAAAGTGAGTCTCCTGGAGCCCCTGGTTTCCACATTTACTTCTGTCTCTTCACCTTCCTCATTCTGTGCCCAGTGTTCCCAGGTTTCCTTTATCCTTCCTAAAGCTGAAATGACCAGTTTCTTCTAAAATGACACAGTCTTAGTATGTCCAGGATACATGCAGCAAGCCAGCCTCCTCTCAAAGGCAATTCTTCTATTCGCTCTAACTTCTAAATTACTGATGGGTCCTTGAAGCATGGCATATGAAGCCAGACTGCATGCATTCCAATGTCCACTCCCATACTTTCTACCCAGGTGACTATGGAGCAATTGACTTATCTTCCTAAGTTTCCTCATCTGTAAAAATTGGGATTAAAAAAATACCCCATAAAGTAATTGACATCTTGTCACATAATAAGCTAACATTTTCAGCCATCATCTAAAAAATGAAATGCAGGAGGAGGTAGAGTGGTTTCTTGTGGCACGCCTGAAAATATGACCCTTAGGTCTATGTCATTTCCTTTTTATCCCCTTTGACCCCTGTACCAATGATAAGGCCAAGAGTGCCTCCGTAGAAGCACCTGTGCCATATTTTCTGATTTGATGTAATTAACACTGTTGTGTTGGTACTTAGCTGGGTAATCATTGTTCTACTTCACCCTAGCCCTAATTGGTTCAGAGATCACAACTTCAGTGACTGGTTTTCATTTATTTATCACTAATTTAGAACTCCACTTTCCAATAGTGTAGCCACGGTTCACATGTTGCTATTTAGTTTAAATAACAATTAAATACAATGAAATTCACTTCCTCAGTCACACATTTCAGTTGCTCCATAGGCACATGTGGCTAGTGGCTCCCGAACTGGGCAACCCCAATGTAGAACATTTCCATCATTGCAGGAAGTCGTATTGGACAGTGTGACTTAGACCCTCGATTTTGCTTGTGCACATAGAATCGTTGTAGCATTTAGCATCACTACTTATTAGACTCCTTTGCACAAACAGCCTGGCTAGAAACTTCAGATCCGTATAATCATGAAAACAGGAATTGGAGCAACCTGTCATCTCATATCAAATCCCAGTCCTTTTAAGATCTTTGATCCAGTTCCTTTGCTTCTTGTAGGATAATTCTCTACAATATATGCTTGGTTTTGTTTCTCCACCCATATGAAAGACCTGGCAGGGTACAATGCAAATGCATAGATGGTATGGTTTTGATATCGGAAGCATGTTATCCTCACTTTACAGAGTGAAATTAGGATGAATGTATTACTACCCTTCCTCTTTATTCTCAGCTGTGTTACTTTTTGCCTTATTCTCAGTCCTGCTTTCTTTCTATGAATCACATCAGAACGAGTGACTAGAAAATCAGAGAAGATGGAAAATTTGCCACCTCCAAAGAGATGGCGCCACTTAATAATCAAGTCTTTGCCTCACAAGCATAGTCACTCACAGTGGAAATGTCAGGGTGCGGGTCCCGACCAGTTGAAGGCGGGTGTGTCAGTGCAGACGAGAGACTGAACCGCAGGGCAGTTTTCTTGCTCAAGTTCCCGTGGTTCTTTGCAGCAGAGCCAGAGTTTGAGCTCAAGTCTGCAGTGTGCAAAAGCCATTCTCTTTCCATCACTCCATGCCACCTCTGAAAACGTTGGCATATTTGTTTCCTTTCTCAAACACTCACCCATCTTTCTGGCTGCCTTTAGAGGAATGGTTGTGAGAGTATGTTTGTCTCAGGAGAGGCCTCGAGGCATTTTCTGTTTTGTTGTCGTAAAAACGAAGTGTGCGAAGTCCGAAAGGTGGCGTGCACTTCACCCTGGAACATTTCAAGGGCAACGTGGGACAGTCACTTCATGAAGAGGATGAAAACCACTTTCGGGAAGTGATTACCAAAGAACCCAAGAGAAGCCTGTCAGGTTTGGAGTCAGAGCAGTAAAGAAACCAGGTGGGAAGCTGTGGTCATTTTACAAGTCACAGCCTGCCCTTCTCTTCCTGAGTACTCTGAACAGCCAGGAAGGAATGACAGAGGGGACCTAGCGGAATAAATTACACTGGTTATGTTAGACTGCTTCATAGTTCCGTAACTGAGTGCTGCAGGGAACTTTGCAGCATGCTTTGCGGGTGCCCATGGATGAAGGGAACATATTTAGAGGCTGTTTCCTTCTACCAGCAACTTGCAGAAGCATGATAAAGTTTCCCAAACGTTGCTGCAAATTAGAATCACCTGGAGGATTTTTAAAATCTCGATACCAAAGTTACACCCCATAAGTGACATCCTAGTGGGTGAGAGCCAGCATCAGTAGTTTGTAAGGATCCTGGGTGATTCTAAAATGCAGCGAATTTGGAAACCTTTTTTGACCACCCCTTTCTCTCTCTTTTACCCTCTCTCCTTTTATCTCCTTTTATCCTTTCTCCTGCTCTTCCTGTCTCCATGTATTCACCTTAACTGTTGATCCCTGAGGAGGGCCAGCGCCTGTCTTCCAGGGAGGACCAGTCAAGCCCTTTGCCCCACCCAGAACAAAGCCCAGAGGACACCAAGTCAAGATGGTCTTTGGTGGCCCCTTCCTTCCAGCAGGAGATGCTGTCCCCGACTTGGTGTCCTTCTAGCTCTCACTGAAGTTTGCCCGAACACACTCTTTTCTGGGCCTGGCTCTGCCTCCATCACCCCACCCCTGGTGTGTAAGTGCCTCCTAGGTCAGGGCTTCCCAAAGATGTGTCTGCTTGTCTCTAGGCGTCTGCAGCTGAGTCCTCGGGCATCTGCCAGTTCTGAAGAAGATTTTAAAATGTGTGTCCTTATTTCTTGGTGCTCCGGTTTTCGCATCTGGAAAATGGGGCAATAGTAGTGCCTAGTTCATAGTGTCGTGGGGAATACAGAAAGCACTCAGTGCCTCACACGTGTTGGGTCGAACTATGTGAAATTACCATCTTCGTAGGGCAGAATGATCAAATAGTGGCAACTTCATAATGTGCAACCCTGTGGTAAATGTTCAGTAAATGGTATGTCATTTTCCCTTTTATTTAATTATTGCATTTAATTTGAATGTGATTTTATTTATATTTGGCAATTTTTGTTTAGCTTTAAAGCTATGACATGGGCTTTAAAGGAACTTAACCCTAGTTTTCTATCTGTGTATATCTGAGTAGCAGTATAATTATTATAATAAGGGTTAATTAGTTGACAGTGGGGGTAGGAAAGGTTCTGTCTGTGAGCCTATTTTCTCTTTAAAGGAGAAAGCAGTTTTCAAATTTGAGAAATCCTGCCCTAGACCTTCCCCTGCCTGCCTCATGTAATTCACCTGCCCTCTGTTTTTATTGTCATGGCAGGATGCTGACCTTAGTCTGGGATCAGCTAGAAAATCTGACAAGCAACTTGGGCTTTCGATTTCTCCTGATAGAACACGACATTGCATAGGCTCCTTTTTGAAGACCTTTCACATTTCCTTTCTGGACTGGAGAGAAGACAGTTCCGAACCAGCGTCTAGACCCAAATGAGTAACCGGATGCTTCGCTAGGCCACTAGACACTGATTTTGAGAATTATATTAGCCGGCAGGCATGCACTAGGTATGATTCAAAGTGCTTTATGTGTATTATCTCCTTTAGTCCTCCTAAGAGCCCTATGACATAGGCAGTATGATTTCCCCCATTTTGCAGATGAGGAAACTGAGGTACAGAGAGGAGTTTAAGAAACCTGCCCGCAGTCAGTCAGCAATCAGGAGCAGAGTCAAAATTCTAACCTGGGCTGGCTCCAGAACCTGTGCCCTTAGCACCTGCTCCACAGTCATCCAGGCATTATCTCTTTGTCCTCAAAACAGTCCTAGGTGGGAGGTAGAGGGGTCTGGGGTCTTCCTGGCTCTGGAGCTGGCACTTAACATCCTCTCTGCTCTATTGCCCAGTGCCCGGTCAGCCCTGCGTGCCACTGCTGGCTGTGGCCGTGTGGCTCCCCTTAGAGTGGCCTCCTTTCCAGTCCAAGAGCCTCTGCCCCTGCTTTTGGGTGATAAGATGTTGTTTCTCTGACCCTTCTTAAAGTAGTTAAAAAGCACATGTTAATTCTCTTCACTTTAGTTGCCCCATCACCTTAGAGGTGCCCTAGCATTCTTTTTCCCATGGAGTGGTTCTAGGAGATTTGCCCACACGCAGTGCTGCAGGACCGGCCAAGAGGGACGGAGTTACTTGGTTGGTTGATTGCTTTCTCCAGCTGTAATACCACTTCCCCAATTTTGAGAAGGCCTGCCTTTGTGAATGTGCTGGATTTACCTCTTTTTCTTTTTGTCCTTTCCCTGAGAGTAGAATGACAGACAGCATGTATTTTTATTTATTAACCTGACTCCCCGCAGGAAAAAAAGCAAGAATATTAGGAGTGGTAAAAGTTGTTTTTTTGTATTACTCTGGCCAGGGGTGGCTGATCCAGAGTTTTTAGGGGGGACCTCTCCTTAAGAAAAAGAATATATGAATTAGAATCCTAACATTAGGAAAGGGTCTTGGCAGAGGCCCATGCAATCAGGGACCCCTGAGGCTTACCCTTCACTACATGATAAATTTACCTCTGGCTAAGACACTTGGGAATTTTAACATCTTTTGTTTTCTCCAGTCCCTCTTATTTCCTGTGTCCTATTACTAGTATACTTGAATGATTGTTCGTATGAACCTAGAGGTTAACTGTATCTTTATAAAATGAAATGGGTCATCCCTATCTCCATTTCTTCCTTTCTTCCTTTTTCCAGTTAAGCTGCTTTGTTGGTAGGAAGGAGTATGGACCTCTGATTGGGTTTCACTGATAATGTCTTGTGACGTCCTCCCCAAAGGGCCTGTGTAGGGTTGGTAGTCATTGTGTTAGCTGGCTCCTCTACTTGGCATCTTACAGACAAGTGGCCTTGGTTGTAAGGACAGAAGGTCAACATTATACCATGATCGTGCTTGACTAAATGACTCAAAGATGCATCATCTCTCTTTTTAAAGAGATTTTTAAGAATTTGCACTAATGATTTTACTAATAGAGTTGAAGAATTTGTGTGTTAAGCTGGAGCTATTAACATGTATTGGGTTGGCCAAAAAGTTCATTTGGGTTTTTCCGTAACGTCTTACAGAAAAATCCGAACGAACTTTTTGGCCAACCCAATCTAACAGAAAATGTTATCTATATCCACCTAGATGGAGGATAATGAATGAATGAATGAGTTAACAAGTGAAATGGAAAACAAGGGGGACAATTGAGGAACAGAAATAGGAAAACATTAAAAAGGAATAGGGAAAAAAAAAAAAAGGAATAGGGGAGAGGAATCTTACTCTCACATGGCTGAACACAGTGTCAGCAGTCAGGGAGCAGGGTCTGTCTAGATACCTACATTTCCTTATCCAAAAGAAGCTACTCAGTAAGAAGGGAATTCATTTAGATGCAAAAACAAAAAAAGTTTCTATTATCAAGGACAATTTTATTTTATTAATAACTCCTACATCTTTTTCTGCCTGAATGAATACTATATAAAATCTTATTAGAGTCTGTTTTGCTACAATAGTAGACTACTTTAGTAGCTATTATTTATGGAGACTTACAAATGAAGACGGTGTGTGACAAAGGAAGAATGCCTACCTCAATGACATAGAGTTAGGGGGTCATTTGATACATTCCTGTGCCTTTAAACCCAGGGTGAGGAAATCCTTCCTTCCTCAAAATGACTGTGCTAATCTGTGGTGTTCTTGAAAAGTCAAGTTATAGTTTACACTGTGAGTTTTAGCAGACCCCAATACCCTTTCACAAAAATGAAATCGATGATCTTTGAGCAATCTGGAGAGAGACATACTGTGTGTAGCTCAAGGTGCTGGTTGATCAGAAACTTGGAGGATGAATGCATGGATAGATTTGCTTTTAAAAAACATATTACTTATTAAATGAGAAACATTGGTTAAGATTTAGTACATGTCTTCCTCGACTTACTGTGGGGTTAGGTCCTGAAAAACCTATCATAAGTTGAGATATCCTAAGTCAAAAATGCATTTAATGCACCTAACCTGCGGAACATAATAGCCGAGCCCAGCCTACCTTAAACAGAACACTTGCATTAGCCTACAGTTGGGCAAAATCATCTAACACAAAGCTTATTTTATAATAAAGTGTTGAATATTTCATGCAGTTTTTTGGAATACTGTACTTAAAGTGGAAAACAGCATGGTTGTTTGGATACAGAATGGCTGTAAGTGTATCGGTTGTTTGATGGCATGGCTGATGGGAGCTACGGCTGCTGCCCAGAATCAGGAGGGAGGATGGTACTGCGTATCACCAGCCCTGTCAATCAGAAGCCTGGGAGAAGATCAAAATTCAAAATTGAAATACAGTTTCTACTGAATGCTTACCGCTTTTGCACCATTGTAAAGTGGAAAAATCGTTAAGTTGAACCATTGTAAACTGGGGACTGTCTACAGTTAGCTACAAAGAGCCCAGTGATTTGAAAAAAATATAGCCATAGGGTTTTTACTTAAGCCATTGTTTCAATGTTGGCTGTTTGATTTTTGTTTTTCCTTTTTTCATTTTTCCCACAAGAAGGGAGAGCACAGGCTGGCTTTCCTATACTGTAAGAAATCCTGAAGGGGCTCACCACACCTATCAAACTAGCAGTTACACAGTCT
The DNA here is from genome assembly GCF_003031525.2 of Neophocaena asiaeorientalis asiaeorientalis. Taxonomy (NCBI): domain Eukaryota; kingdom Metazoa; phylum Chordata; class Mammalia; order Artiodactyla; family Phocoenidae; genus Neophocaena; species Neophocaena asiaeorientalis. Next base: position 1,229,437 of record NW_020174372.1, on the reverse strand, counting down.
TCTTAAACTTGAGTTATTCATGGCTAAATGGAAACAATCTTCAAGGCCATTTTGACAAAAATTTGATTTGGATTCTTGGAACCCTGGGCAAAACCCTATTCCATGCAAGACAGTAAATAAGATTTAAGATGGGTTGGTTCTTCTGAATCTTGGGTGAGAATCAAGATAAGTCTGAGTCATTGTTAATGGTTGATGTGGGCCATATTCTTAATATTCTCCAACCGCTTCACAACAGCCACAAGGGCAGTTGGTTTAGCCTTTGAGAGGAGGAGGAAAATCGTTTGAAGAGGAAGAGCAATGTTTTGTAGGCTGCAGTGGGAGGGAGAGGCATTTTGGTGACCTCCTGTCCCCAGGATCCATGGGGCTTGGAAGGATGAGCGCCCTCCACCACAGAAGTCCAAGAGGAAGTGGTATTTTCTCTGTGAGCCAGGCTTTAGTCCATGCATAAAGCAATGGAAGGAATAGTTCATGAAGAGGTTAGAGATGTGGGGTCATTTGTTTACATCTGACTTTCAGAGAACATGGTAAGAGGAGGCAGGAGAGGCAGACATCACTTAATGTGGGTGAGCGTGGCAGTGGCCAAGGTAACTGGGAGGGGTGATATGAAGAATTAATAGGCCTCAAGGTCTCAAAAAGAATCTTCACACCAGGTCTCTAAAACCGAAACAAAGTGACCCCAAACACCATGCAATGGTCCCTGCCGATAAAACTTGGTTCAAACACTGCAGAACTTCCCCGTGGATTCACAGCAGGCAGTGTCAGCTTTCTAACTGATTATTACTGAAGTTTTGGAAACACTCTAAATTAGCAGGGGAAACATGAACGCACCACTGCAAATACGGAGAAGACTGCCTCTGTACAGTACCAAGGTAACTCTTTTTTGGTCAAGAGGTGGAAGGCATATGCCCAGTAATCCAAATGTTGGATTTGGAACTGGGTTATTTGGAACCCAAGAGCAAATGTGTTTGCGATTTAATCCACTTATAACTATCATATTGTTTCTGAGTACATTTTGAACTTTCACATTTTTGGAAGGTTTCTAAGATGAAATTCCTAGAAAACAATAAATTGAAAACAGGACGTTTTTAAACATAGAGAAACATTTAATAAAAGACACAAAAGCAAAAATTTCTCCAAACCGCTACTCCCTTCCAAGTAAAAAAAAAATGGCAGGCTGTAGCTGAAATGTACCCAGTGTCCCATTCCTGCCTGGAGAGTTCTTTGACTTTATCCCCTTATGGCTGTTTGCACTTCAAAATGCCTTCTCGTCAGTTCTCTAGAACCTCCAAATTGATAGAGGAAGCAAACAAGCATACAGTCCACAAGCAGAAGAGAGTTAATGCAACATCTTTTAGAAATGTGAACATACTGCTAGGCATACTCAGCCAGCATCATTTATCCTTCAGGAATTGAAGCATTTTTGATGCATTTGACCTTTAAATCACATTGGGGCAAAATAGAAAGGTAGCTTTCCCCTATAACTCAAGCCCTTGCCAAGAGGTTTCTGAAAAAGAAATACACACCTTTTTACAGCACTGATTTTTATGCAAATAGATCCTCAGTTTAAATTGGGAATACGTAAAAATCTATCACCCTGTGGGTTATGGAAATGAAACATCAGTGTCTATGAAGTCTAAAAGAGATAATCTCTGCTTGGTTTTCTATTATTGACATTTTAAAAAACCAACTCTAACCTTTTAGTTGATAGGCCTTAAAGATATATTATTGTAAAGTGCATAATTGTTACAAAGGAAAATATAACCTGGTGTCTGGACCCTTTTGGAAGACTCTTGAATTGGTCAGGGCTCCTGATTTCAAGGGACAGAAAGCCACTTCAAACTAGTTTGGACAAAAGGGGTATTTATTGGATGGAGACTGAAGCTTCTAAGGGAAGAGTTAAAAATTGGCTAAAAAGGCAAGGGTTGCATGTAGCTTGGGCTTTTCTCTGCATCTCTCCTCTCTGTCTCTTTTGGCCTGCAAGCTTCATTTTCATCTTCTCCTTCCACATGGGGAGGAACAGGACATACACATGTTTCTGAGTTTTACTTCTTGGGGGCTTCTGTTTCAGAGAGGGCTGATTGTCTTTTCCCAATTCTGGCTTGAAAAATACCAGGAAGAACTCTGATGGGCTTGGCTTGGATCAGACGTCCAACCCTGGCCCAAATGACAGTGGCCTGTAGGATGGACCATGTGAGAACAAGGTGCTTCCCAATAGCAACACATGACGTATGTCAATAGAAGAACCATTCCCATACGAAGGGGAAAGTATAGGCCAAAACTGATTCCATATGCCCACTTGACCTATATTTTCATTGTTTAAACCTCATATTTTGATTTGAACGTTGTAATGGAATGATATTCCATTTTTACAGAAGCAAATCATGTCAATAGGTAACCTCCCCACCTTCTGGCATTTGCAGAAATGTCCACGTGAACTACTGTTAGCTTTATTTTGCACTTCCAGGCTAATGAGGTTACTTAGAAGTCTGTGTTGTTTGTTGTAGTGGACATCTGTGTGATTCTGCTAGCCCATCATCCAGTTTTTCTTCTTCAGCTGATAACACCTAGATTTTCCTTTGGGAAACCAATATCTCCTATATTCTCAAACCATGCGATTTCCATGAAGTTGACACTGTGTGCTTGTCTCAATGACCTGCTAGTGGCCCAGCCCTGGCCAATTGGAATGCCACACTCCCCTGGCCAGTTATGATCCAAGGATGGACCTCCCTCCTTTTTAAGCCTTTCCCTGGAACAGTTTGGAAAGGGCCTCGCTGGGAATGCTTCTGAAGCTACTGTTGGCCACAGTTTGAGAAGACCTGAATGAGAACAAAGGCAAGAGATGGGATAAAGCAGAGTTGAGGGATGGAAATGCCTGTTAACAGGGTTGAAGTCCAGCTGTCTAAGCTGGGCAGTCAAGTGAAACAGTAAAATTCTTCCCCCTACCCCCTTCCCCTCATTTTTGGTTATAGCTTGTTTGATTTGGATTTCTGTACCTTGCAACCAATGTGAAAAGTGAATTACCTTCATGAGCAGAACTGTGTAGTTCCTAATTAAATCTCCTGCTCCAGTTCCTTATGTTCCAGATAAGGCAAACCACAAAACCTAGTGGCATAAAGCAGTAACCATTATTTCATTTATCTCATGGTTTCTGTGGGTCAGGAATATGGGAAGGGCTTGGCTAGGCAGTTCTCACTTGGAGTCTCCATGCAGTGGCAACCAGACAGTGGCTGGAGCTGGGATAGAGGGGAGGGGAGGGGGCTGGAGCAGCTGGCAGCCAGCAGGGCAGCTGTCTCTCCTCCTGAACTCTCAATAGCTCTGTTGGACTACTTGAGCTTCCTCACAGCATGGCATTCAGAGCACTCAGACTGCTAACCTGGCTTCCGCATGAGTGTTTCAGAGCTCTGGGTGTAAATTGAATCACTTTCTATGACCCAGCTTTGAAAGTCACACAGTGTCATTTTCACCACAAGCTGGTCAACTGAATCAAGGGAAGAAGATGTAGACCCCACCTCTTAATGGTGACACGTCAATGAATTTGCAGACGTGTTTTAAAACCACCACATGTTATGAGCAATCCCCAAACTGTGAGAAGGGTAGGGTACTGTGGTCAAAATGATATATTTCAGTAGACTTAGTTTTGTGACATCATGCTTTTAGTTTATACTTTTGGGAGCTGGATTAACTTTTGCAAGTCATTAAGGCACAAAGTGTAGTCTATATATATTGAAAATTAAATAAGATTTGTCATGATCTTTCAGGCTTTAGAATTCCATTTTGTTCTTGTATTAAGGCATTTCCAATTTTAATGTGAGTAGCGCTGAAAGACATTTAGATTTGGATTAGCTCTCTACTTCACAATTGCTTATATATTGACTTACTATCGAGGCATTGTCATTTAGTACTTGGTACCTTAGTCAATGTAACTTTCAGAAGTGCTTCACTGCCTTCCAGTGACCAGTTTAAGGAGTTGGGAGTAATCTTTTTTATGGATTCTATATGAAATAGTCATTACAATGTAGATTTGTAAAACTTGACCTGTGTTATGGTTCTATCACTTTGCCACTCTGACTAGAGTTAGAGATCCTCCTTTATACTATCTAGTATAGAGTTAGAAATCTGACTAGAGTTAGAAATCCTCCTTTATACTATGTAGTACCATGGAGTAAAAATCAGAATGCAACTCTTTTCAACTTTCTCCCAAGTGGAGGAAGTCTAATAGATCTTGAACTATTTTTTTTCTTTCTGTTTCAGAGTGTAGCAAGTAATCTATTGGAGTAAAACCAGCAGTTGAGTTAACTCATGCAAAGGTAATTTAGAGCACAAATTAAATCTGTCAGAGTGGTATTAGATTTGCAAAAGCTCATAAATAACAAATGAAAGGTCACAAAGCTGTGAAAATGAGAGTGTACTTCATAAGAGAGCTGTAGTCAGGGACGAATCCTCAGCACATATTCAAATAGCAGTGCACAAGATGGAAGCACAACATCTTTTCTAAATGTCTAGAACATTCCAAAGACACAGTGGACTCCAGGGAAAAACATCAAAGTCCTAGAAAAGACCCTTCAAATCACTGAGCATGTCCAACATGGTATTTGTGGGGTTTAGGGATTAAAGCTCCATCAACTACTGAGAATCTGTATAGAAAAAACACATCCCCATCAGCAGAGCCCATATTTTAGTAGCAGTTAGACTAATTGTGAATGCATGTCACTCATCTTTCACTTTTCAGTTCCTAGAAAATACTAATTCAGTGAGTGGTGCTTCATGATTTACTGCAGGAATGTAAGCAGTTGGGTGATATTAATAAATAGTCCAGCCCATCCTGTTTTCTCATGGAAAAGAGCAGTGGGAAAATAGCTCTGGCTACTATAAAGTAGACAAGTTCTTTTACTGTGCATTTTATGCAGATCTTTTTTTGTGTGTTGTGCTGTGTTGCGCTTGACTTGTATAAGGGAATTATTTATACAAGCAATGTGTGGGCTTCATCAAAATTAAAAGCTTTTGTGTATCAAAATACATCATTAAGAAAGTGAACAGTCAACACAGGGAAAGGGAGAAAACAGTTGCAAATCATACATCTGAAAAGGGTCCAGAGTCCAGCATATAGAAAGAACTCTTACAACTCAACAATAAAAATATAATAACTCAATTTTAAAAATGAACAGGGTTTTCCCTGGTGGCGCAGTGGTTGAGAGTCTGCCTGCTGATGCAGGGGACACGGGTTCGTGCCCCAGTCCGGGAAGATCCCACATGCTGCGGAGCGGCTGGGCCCGTGAGCCATGGCCACTGAGCCTGTGCGTCCGGAGCCTCTGCTCCGCAGTGGGAGAGGCCACAATGGTGAGAGGCCCGCGTACTGCAAAAAAAAAAAAGAACAAAATATTTGAATAGACATTACTCCAAATAAGATATAAAAATGACCAGTAAGTACATGAAAAGATGTTCAACATCACTAGTCACTTGGGAAATGGAAGTCAAAACCACAGTGCACGGGCTTCCCTGGTGGCGCAGTGGTTGAGAGTCCGCTTGCCGATGCAGGGGACACGGGTTCATGCCCCAGTCTGGAAAGATCCCACATGCCGCGGAGCGGCTGGGCCCGTGAGCCGTGGCCGCTGAGCCTGTGCGTCCGGAGCCAGTGCTCCGCAACGGGAGAGGCCACAACAGTGAGAGGCCCACATACCACAAAACAAACAAACAAACAAAAAAACCCACCACACTGCACTTCACATTCACTAGGATGGTGCTATAATAAAAATTGTTTTTTAATGAAAGGTAAGTGTTGATAAGGATGTGGAGAAATTTTGCTGATGCGAATGTAAAATGGTACAGTGGAAAATCGTTTGGCAGTTCTGCAAAAAGTTAAATATAGTTACCATAAGACCCAGCAATTCCACTGTTAGGTATACACCCAAGAAAAATGAAAACATATGTCTATACAAAAAATGTACATGAATGTTAAAAGCAGCATTATTCACAATAGTCAAAAAGTGGAAACCACCCAAATGTCTATCAGCTGATGAGTGGTATATCCATACAGTGAAACATTATTCAGCCATAAAGAAGAATGATATACGAATTCACATTACAACATCGATGAATCTTGAAAACATTATACTAAGTGAAAGAAGCCAGACATGAAAGACTATATGTTGTATGATTCCTTTTACACAAAATGTTCCCAATAGGCAAATCCATAGCAACAGAAAGTAGCTTAGTGGTTGCCAGGAGTGGGGAGAGGAGGGAATTGGGGCTGACTGCTAATGGGTGCAAACTTTCTTTTTGGGGTGATGGAAGTGTTCTAGACTAGGTGATGGTTGCACAATATCATGGACATACAAAAAGCCCTCACTGAATTGTATTATTTTTAAATGATGAATTTTATGTTATGTGAATTTTATCTCAATAAAAAAATTTAAAATAAAAATAACAGATCCTTAAAAAAAAACAGTGTGTTTACAGGATTAATAGCACATGCACTAGAGATAAACCTCGAGTGTTAGCTCAGATTCCTGTGACTGGTACTTTCTTTCTCTTTCTTGGTCAGCGGTCCATCCACACGGGGTTGACCTTCCACTCTGGCTGCTGAAATACAGGTGAGTGGGCTCTTCGTGGAGTGGACCTTGATCAATGGGAGATAAGAGACAGGAAGACATAAATTCTCCCTCCCTTCTCGCTCCGTGGGCCGCAATGAGTGCAGCTGTTCCTTGGAATCCTCTATCTCTCTGTGGCTTGTTGTGAAGTGGTGAGCTGTATAGTAACCTAGGATCACATTGCTTTATATTTCCTAGCTTCATTTTACCTCTGTCTGTCTGTCTGTCTTTCCCTCCTTCTCTCTCTCCCTCTCCCTTTCCTTCGTTCTCTTTTTCCTTTACCCTCGTTGTCCTGGGCTTGCTCTTCCCATATAAAGTCTTAGCACCTTTAGTCCTTGCACAGATTCTGCTGTACAGAGCACCTGGCCTATGGCACTTGGTGAAGGGTGTGGCAAAAGAGGGAAGGAGGGAACATTCTATCAAATATGGATTCTGTTATTTTAGAAGAGACATGGGCATTTTTAAGGCTATATTCATTGGCTTTGGGTGAAAAGCTGACTTCTGTTTGTGCATAAAAAGTGAAATTACTCTGTCAAATCACTTTTTGAAAAGAACGATTTTTCCCAAAAACGGTTTTCCTCTTTATAAAAGTAATACATGCTCATCAAAAATTTTTGAGCATGCAAATTGAGCAAAAAGAAAAACATCAAAATTATCTGAAATCCCACATCATTTTGGTCTTTGTCCTTTCAGTCCTTTTTCTAATCATAAGCCTAGAATACATACATTTTTTTGCTAAAGAAGGAACAATTTCATGAGTAAAATGTGTTGGTATGACAAAGTGTCAACTACTTTAAGAATTTGAAAACTCTGCATTAAACACATAAAATTCATGGTTAAAAAGTAGTTGAGGGCTTCCCTGGTGGCGCAGTGGTTGAGAGTCCGCCTGCCGATGCAGGGGACACGGGTTCGTGCCCTGGTCTGGGAAGATCCCACATGCCGCGGAGCGGCTAGGCCTGTGAGCCATGGCCGTTGAGCCTGCGTGTCGAGAGCCTGTGCTCCGCAACGGGAGAGGCCACAACAGTGAGAGGCCTGCATACAGCAAAAAAAAAAAAAAAAAAAA
>NW_020174372.1:1218886-1221748 GCF_003031525.2 Neophocaena asiaeorientalis asiaeorientalis | reverse complement strand
AAAACATGAAAGGGCCTCAAAAAAAAAAAAAAAAAAAAAAAAAAAAAAAGTAGTTGAACCCTCCAAGTTTGAAAACTTTCTCTAAACGAATCCGGCCTAAAGAATCAAGCTTGCCAAGTAGAGGTGAATCTCTTTTAATGAATGAAATGGTTGTTTTAACTTCATCCATGATACTTCACCATGTATAGGACCTGTGAGCACACTTGGAGATGTGGGCCTTGGCAGGGGTACAAGGTGTGCTCATGACCTGCGCTCCTTCCACATCTTTTACACAAGTAAAATCTAACTAAGGCAGCTATGGTAGAGATCATGGGGGTGGAACATAGACCTTGTAAATACAGGGAGGGTGTAGAAGACCAGCACCCACGTGTTTGCTTCATTGACAGGGATGGCAAGAAGTCCCTGGGTCTGTGTGAGCCTCAGCATATTAAAATGCTGATGGCATTTAGGCCTCTCCCCACTGGCTTTGTCCCTGCCTGGCTGGCCATGGGACCAAAGGTGGGGTAGAGGAGACATATGGATTGTGATTTGTCATACTTAGTAGTTTTGGGCATTGTCATATTTTTCTGATTTAAGGAAAGTGTGCTTGTGTTGAACCAAAGTTAATTGTACCATGTTTACTTTCACTTAGAATACTATACTGACTGATTTTGAACAAAACAATAGTAGTAAAAATATTGGGAAATACTGTTAATATGTGGCATTTACTGTGTGACAGACACTGTTCTTAGTGTTTTACATGTTAATTTATTTAATTCTCATAGCACATTTTTTTAAAGCTGCATTTTTTTCATTGAAGTATAGTTGATATACAATGTTGTCTTAATTTCTGCTATACAACAAAGTGATTCACATATATATATATATAACATTCATTTTTAAAAGATTCTTTTCCATTATGGTTTATCATAGGCTATTGAATATAGTTCTCTGTGCTATACAGTAGTTTATTGTTGTTGTTTATCCATTCTATATATAATAGCTTACATCTGCTAACCTCAACTTCCCACTCCATCCCTCCCCCAACCCCCTGTCCTTTAGCAAACACAAGTCTGTTCTCTGTGTCCAACTCATAGTACATTTTAAGGTAGGTAGTATTATCCTCATTTTGCAGATGAGGAAACTGGGGAACAGAATGGTTAAGTAACTGGCTTAAGGTTGCACAGCAAGAAAGTATTGGAGTAAGGTTTCAAATCCAGGCATCTAGCTGTTCCCCTCTGTGTGTTTACTCACACATAGTCAACACAGGCTGTAAAATGAAGGCTCTTGGATGGGTAGCCATGCCACAGAGGTTGTAGTAAAGTTCATTTCAGATGACATTAAGTAATACATAATGCTTATGCAAAGACTGTGCAGACGGAGACTTTTAAATTAATAACTGGAAGGAATACTGTGGTTGAGAAATGCTTTAATGGAAATGAGACACTTGCAATATTTGGTATTTGTTGACATCAAGTTTCACATTAAAAAGAACTTAGGTTGGCAACTAGTTGATATTTAATGTTAAATTATTCAAAATAAAACCAGAAAGCTTTCCTCACCATTCCTCTCGAACTGAGCCCAGATTGTGAGGACACGGGTGTTGGTGCAATTCGTTCAGGGGTCCAGGGGGCTCTGTGCTAATCTGTCCCTCAGGTGCAGCTTCACCCGACCTGATGGATGTACACAGAAGAACTATTGCATTCGCTTAAGATTAGATAATGTTTGTGCCTGTCACTCATAGAGGGAAAGAGATCCTTGATATTTGTTTTCTCATCACATTATTTAACCAAGTGCCTAGCACAGTGCCTGGCAGTCACATTTATGAAGTGAACGAGCAGCTCCTTCCCTTTATGATTGCAAACCTGCTTGGGGGAACCAAACTGCAAACAGAAGAGGGCGTAGTGAGCATGAAATTGGCAAGCTGGCATCATCCAGCTGTTACAGGGTGATAAGAGTTCTCTATTTTCTAACAATTTGTCTATTTGAAAAAAGTAAAGAACACACCAATCCATCTGGAGTTAATTTGAGTGTATCGTGCATTGTTGGTGTCAGTTAATCTTTTCACAATTTTTAATAAAGTTATCTTACTATTATTTAATATTTGCCTGTTCTGTAATTTTAAAAAATTGCTTTTATCATGAAATACCTCTATGTCTGAGCTCCTTGGAATTCTGAATTCATTTTTATACTTTCTATCATCCTGTTTTGAATAATATTACTCTGTACTGTGCTCTGATATCTGATTAGTCTCATACTGATTTTCTCTATTGATTTTGATTTATAATATATTTACTCTTGGTCTATTTGTTTTGACAGCAAAATTTTAGGATTATCTTATTATGCTGTTCTTAAAATGTCACTGAATATTTGTATTAAAATTTTGTAAACAAAATGTCCAAATTATGTTTTTTTAGCCAGTTTAAAATAAAGTGAATATCTAACTTGATCCCTTGCATGGGTGCTAGAATGATGGTATTCGGAAAATAGAACATGAGGAACAGACTCTATAGAAAAGCAATAAAATGGCAAGCGAACAACGCATATAAATTAAGATATATATCTACATTCTAAGTAAGCTGGACAATCCAACCCTAGTAAAATTTTATTGCTCTCAGTTTTAATTGAAAAGGGCAGAGTCTGAATAAAGGATAGAATGATGATTGCTTAGTGCTACAGTGACACCTTGATCTCATTTCTTCAGGTTTTGTTTATATACCTTGACTCAGTCTTTGGAAGAACATAGTATCACCGTTAAATGTGGCCTCAGTGGCCAGACTGCCTGGGTTTAAATCAACTCCTCTATGTATTTGCTGGACTTCAGTTTACTCACAATGGGATGATAACAGTGCCTACCTCATAGGGTTATGAGGAGAATTGCCT
>NW_020174372.1:1158781-1218805 GCF_003031525.2 Neophocaena asiaeorientalis asiaeorientalis | reverse complement strand
TAATTTTAGTTATGTTGAGCAGATTTTGAGCTATAAAGACACATCTTGGTTCACGAGAGGCCAATTTACCTACATATCCTTTTTTTTTCCTTTTTTTTTCCAAATCGGAAAGTCTAGCCTGTACAGCATGACCCAGTAAGGCTGCACTCTCATACCTGGCATTCGCTGGTATCAAGGAAATGCTTCTGAGCTTCTGCACCTGACTTATTTATTGTTGCATTCTGGCAGCCAACCCCTTTCCTCCTGGCAAAAATAGCTGGGTTTCATTAAAATTCAATCTTTCCTGATACCATCTCTGCTGGATGTTAGAGGGGACTGCTAGCAGTGGAGCTTTAGCAACCTAATTAAGAATGGATTTGGGTTGAAATTTTCTAAGTACTCTAAAATTACAGTCTGTAAAGTTTCTCTCCACGTCTACCCACTTCCTTGTGCCCTGGGCTCCCTGTTTCTCCCCAGCTCATCCCGCCATCACAGGAGCTGGGCCGAGTCTCCGTGGCTTTCCCGAGTTGGACACTGACATGACTCTGGCTTCGTATTTCAGGTGCAAGTCCTCTTCCGCCGTCCCGAGTCCCCGCTCCCGGGCCCCCTGGATGAGTGACGCCTTGGTCTGCCATGGAAGCTGGCCCTGCCCTGGCCTGGCTCCTGCTTCTGAGTCTGCTGGCTGATTGTCTGAAAGCTGCTCAGTCCCGAGACTTCACCGTCAAAGACATAATCTACCTCCACCCTTCAAGTAAGACTCCGTTCTCTTCACTGCAGAAATGTCACTTGACTCCCAGTAAGATTTGAAAGTTGAAAAATGGCCGGCAGGAGGCAGCCTTCCGCTCAGGCGAAACCTGGTGATTTAATTGCGGGGGGGCGCGCATGCGACAGAAACATGCGTTGTGTTTTACCCTCCCCTTTTTACAGGGTGTTTGTATTTGAAGGTAAATTATTAGGCTTGTTTTCTCTGTTCCCTGTACCCTCGGTCGCTCTGATTCTGAACACCCTTTCCTCTGACTCTGCCAGCCCTCGGTCAGTTATCAAAGTCAACCACCAAGTCCCAGGAGGAAGGTGTTTGTAAAAGATCAGGCCTTTATAAGCAAGATAATAGCTGGCCTTCCTGTCTGTGCATCTAATTCTCAGTTTCAGCATAATTGCCTCGCGCCACTTCCTGTTCCCTATCCCTTTCAGTTTCCTGTGTTTAAGAATTATCTTGGGAGTGTATAATGATGTGTGTCCCAGGTTCCTTCTCTGGAGTGTCTGACTGCATCTATCTGGGTGGTCCCCATGGATTTTTACTTTCAGCAAGAAATTCAGGTGCTTCCGCTGTTGCCGATATTCTAAGGATCACGCTTCGGGAAACACATCAGCTTTCCTTCTTTACTGGTCACCATCTCTGTATTTATCTCATCTCTTTTACTTTTGCTTGACTCTCTGCTGGAATGCCCCTGAGCTGGGTATGTAGTGCGCGGGCTGACCTTTAGCATTCGCCCCGAGGTGCATTATTACTCTTTTGAAATGTTCTGTTCGCCAAACATTTTTGAGCCTCTACTGTGTGTCAAGCATTGTGATCGGCGTGAAAAATGTAAAGGCAAATCAACCATAGTCCTTGCTTTTGAGGATCTTGCAATCTACAAGGTGGAGGCAGTCACCTGGACTCCTTCAATGCCGCATGGTTAGAATATGTAACCTCTCCGTGTTCTGGTTGAATGAGAGGTGGTCCAAGGAGTGCACAGGGGCTTGGAGTCCACCTGACCTCGGGTTAGGACCTCCCTCAGCTGCTTCATAGCCTTCTGACTTGAAATAAGTTCCCTAACTTTGTGAAGATTAAATAAAAGAACGCATACAAAGCACTTAGCACTGTGAGCCATAGGAAATGCTCAATAAATGTTAGGGGAATCTTTAAAGTGTTGATTTCTATATTTCTAACTTGGTTAAGATGATACATACCCTATAGCATTGTTTTGTGGACTAGAAATAATATCTGTAAAATGCTAGCACATACATAACAGGCAATCAGATGCCTGTTGCTTACGATGTTGTGCTAATTGGCTCAGACAGTAAACTGAGGATGCCGAAGGTACATCACTAATTTTTTAAATCCAGATATACTTTTTTTTTTAAACATCTTTATTGGGGTATAATTGCTTTACAATGGTGCGTTAGTTTCTGCTTTATAACAAAGTGAATCAGTTATACGTATACATATGTCCCCATATCTCTTCCCTCTTGCGTCTCCCTCCCTCCCACCCTCCCAGATATACTTTTAACCGGCAGCCAATAGTTTCTTTAGACTTATTGCTGTTGTACGCTCTCACCAGTATAGGCTGGTGCCTACTGGTTAGTTGTATGGAAAGCTTATCTAGCTGCTTGTTTTTGCAGGGCAGTTTATTTTAGTAACTTTCATGAAAAGAAGGTGCTTTGATAGTTTCTCTGTTTTCTAAGATTCCATTTTGTTCTTTTCTCCAAACAACCATGCTTTTTTTATTACAGTTGGTGGACAAAAACCTAGGTTTCAGTCTCTCGGGTTTGATTGCCAGGACTTTCAGCTTCTGCGGAATTCTTTGTCCGCTTCAGTGACAGACTCAGAAGTCACTGGGCCTCAAAACAGACCCACGCCTGGCCTTCTCTGAGGCTGTGATTGTACACGCAGGGTGGAAAGGAAAATTAAGGGGGGTGGATTTAAGTGACCAAGAACAAAACAAACACACCCTGCTTGTGCCTCAGGGGTATGGTGGGTCAGTGCTGGCAGGCGTTGAGTGGACCTCTATTTGGAAAGTCCATTTCAGAATGGGATCTTTGAAGGATGAGCTCTGCCAGGCTGGAGGGGCAATCACCTGTGCTCTTTAGAAATTGATGGAAAAGTTCCATTCATGTGACCTATGTTGATTAAATATGGAGCCATGGCCTGGTTAAAGAGAGCTCACTGTAAACAAAGAATTGATGGAGTATTCTGATGTGATTTTGGAATATAGAGAAGGGTAGAAGCAGCTGTTCCTAAACTATGTTGTATGTAGATGATTCACCAGCAAGTGTGGGCTGAGTTCTCTTTCAGAGTCTCCATAACTGGTCACAAGGAATATAAGTTCTTGCAGGATTCAAGTTCCTGTCCATGGTTCCTACTTGGCCATAACTTTGTTTATTCTGACCACTTTAAAGCAGAGTTGACTTCACATTTCTCTGCACTATTTCAGAAGTTTTTGGTGCTGTTTGCTTGTTTTTACACTTTGATTTTTTAAACGGTCATGGTTGTCTGCCCTTAAGCAGCACCCAGTAGACTATGTTTAGATGAAGCAATCTCTCCACAAATAAGCAGGTTTCTGTAGAACATAGACCACAAAAAATATATGAAGGAAACATGGGATTATTTTGATTTTGAATTATTAATATAATTGCCTCACTTTGTAGATGGAGACACAAACAGCTTTCCTGGGGTCGGCGAGTGAGCCAGATTCCATTAATATTAGATACTGCTCAGAACCTGCCCAAGGAGAAATGCAGTGATGCTGGAGGTGTGAGAAGATACAGAAGTTTTCCACACCAGACAAACATAAACTCATTTCTCCTGGGCCCCGAACAGCCCTCAGAGATAGCAAGTGGGATGAGATTGGAACCCGGGTTGGGAAAGTTCAGCCTCCCATGACTAATCTCCTTTGCTCTCTGGTTCCCTAACCTTTGAAGTTTCTAAGCCTTTAAAAGAAATAAACTTTATGGCTTTCAAACTTGAGGCACTGTCCTCAGTAACATTCTTTTCTATCATGTGTATGGGGTTTTTTTTCTTTTTCATGTGAAAAATGATGAATTTCTTCCTAGCCCATGATTAAAATACCAAAGCCTAATAAAAACCTTTGAAGCAGAAGTTTGTATTAAGAGACATGAAGCTACTTATTTGGCTGTTAGACCCCGAACAAGATAGCAGAATTTAACATCCTAAGTGACTTCAACATGTTCTTGGCCTCCTTTTCATTCCTTGTAATAGAAATCTTTCCTGGGAAGTTCAGTTTTCCTCTGGTTGCATATTCTGAGTCTTTCCTTAATTATGTGGACCAAAGAGCTATCTCTCTACAGGGGGCTTGTTTATGCCCAGAAAGTGAGCCAGCGAAGTTTTCCCATAATTCTACACTACGTTAAGTCTTAGGGAGTGAGGGGACTTTCTAGAAAGGTACCAGGAAATGCACTTCTATCAGAAATATGTTCATGGTATTAAAATTATACTGACAATATATTGTTGCCTAGTGGACTGAGAAGATCAATTTATTAGATTTCTAGAAATTTTGTACTTGCATCCAGTTTCCAAAAACAATGGAAATTAATTTGGTAAGAATGAAAAAGAAGAAAGTTTGGATGCATTACACATCAGCATACAGTTCAAAACAAGAATCTCTTCTCACCACGGTTTTGGTAACTGAAGGCCTTTGTCCTGGCAAAAGTTCCAAGGGATGGAAACAAAGACGAAATCTTTTCCGATGCCTTGCAAATGAATTATGGTCGGTTGAACCATGGCTGACCAGGAGAGTTAATGGACAGATTATATTACAGGAAGTAACTGGGCACTTTGGCTTTTCTTTTTTTCTTTACAATAACCTTCTCTTGAGGGACCAAGGACTTATGCCCCGAAATACTTATGCCCTGAAATACTAAGCTTATTAACTCTGTGATCAGGAGCCAAATTAGATTCATTCGCAGCTGGGGCCACAACGATTTGAAACCCTACTTGCTCTGTAATGCTTTGAAGTAACAAAGAAGAAAACTGCACATCTCTTAGAAACCTCTTTCCGTCCTTTTGAAAAAAAACTTCTTTATCAGATTCAGTATCAGTTAGCAAGTTACTAGAGATAGTTGTTCATCTGAAGACCTTGTTTATTAGCTAAATATTTCCAGAGGGGGGAATTTGACCATTTCTTGGTATTGTGCTGTAATTATCGACTGAAAGCTGAGTCTGTTTTCAGAGATTTGTCACTGAAAAGGGTTTGATTATTCACTGATCAGTACTACCTGCCAAGGTGTAAATACAAGTTCCTATGAGCAGATATTAGACTGTCATTGTTGAGAATGCAACAGATATGAAGTTGTGGACTTAAAAATAAAACTCACTGGAAAGGAGATCATTTGGTTAATTGGCAATGATACATGCTGATAAACACATTCAGAGATAAATGATTTTTAACAGAGCTTCATTTTGCTACCATAGTGTTTTAGCTCATATTCCTGTTTTAATTTTGACACACTTTGAGTTAATTTCAGAGTCCAGGCCTACTTGTTAAGAAATGGCAGTATTTAATTTAATATGTCACTAGTCTTGCAAAAGATAATTTTGAAGAGTCTATTAATCCAAATTTGGGAACACTACAACTTATTAGTGCTAGGCTTTCAATAAGTTTATTCTTGGAACAGCTGGATCGTCAATCTTCATTCAAAGTTCTTAATTTATCTCTTTGATGGGAAAGTTTCCGGGAATAGCTAATCCAACATTCCAGCTAAAAGTTTTACTGGCTGCAGTGACAGACAGATAAAATTGGATACTCTAGTGAATTAATCACACAAGCTGAAGTATTATGGTTGGCTTGCCGTCATAAACCTTAGGGAATACGATCGTTTTTTGAGAAATGCTGTTCTTTGACAAATTATATACATCTTTTCTTCAAAATTCCTGCTTTAATAATTCTACTTCAAATCTTACAAACTATTTTAAAGTTCTGTCTTTTACACTTATTTATATATTAAATAATTTAAAGTGGATAGTGAAACTATTTTTAATGTATCAAATCAGGATAATTTCCTAAAATATTTTGTATGGTTTTTAATAATGGTATTTATAAAAATAATCTAATTAAAATGTCCATAAGAGTATTAATGCCTCTGGAACATGAGGACCTATTTATTTATTTATTTTGGTTGGGTGCAGCATACGGGATCTTAGTTCCCCAACCAGGGATCATACCTGTGCCCCTTGCATTGGAAGCGTGGCATCTTAACCACTGAACCACCAGAGAATCCGAGAACCTATTTATTTTAAATTCTTCAGGCATGTATTTACCTAAACTAGAATCTTTAACTCGAGTATAACCCACCTATCTAGGCAGTGAAGACATAAAAATTTTCTATGTGTAGTTTTACAAAATAGTTGATTTCTGTTTATTATAATTACATGATAGAGCATGTTTAACCAGAGCAAGTTTTCCTCATTGGGAATGCAGTCGTTGGATGGCTATGCCTAGGCTGCTTTCCATCCCTCATTTTTAAGAGGATCCTTGCTCTCAGCATCATTCTGTTTATGAACTTGAGTCACCAGCCACTAGGAGGAACATAGAACTCTCAAATGGGCCCATTAAAAGTTTCAGTTACCTGTCTTTTTTAGACAGTTTATGACTTTTGATCATGTTAGGTTATTGGGTATTGTCAGAGTCAGCTCTGTGAAACATTACAAGCAAATGCGAGGATGGGCAGCTATTCTAAGCAAGGTGAAAATCAAAGTTATATCTGGCCCATAATTCTGGCCTTAAGCTGCTGCCTCCTCCTTCATTTATTTTTGATAACATACTTAATTGGTTCCATGTGGGCAAAGTAATATACCCTGAGATGATTATTTCCGCCAGTGGGACATGCAGGCTCAGCCATCTGCGAGGGAGAACAGTTGGCTCCTGCAGATGAAGTGTTTGCATGTTTGCAGCTTTCAAAGAGGCCAGGTAGTTTTACAGATTAACACACACACACAGGTTCTGTCTGTGAAAGGCGAAACTCTAAGCAACAAAGTAAGCAAATGATTAAAACTAAGCACCAAGTGAAAGTACATCAGGGAAAAGGACAGAGATGGCCTGGCCAGACGTTCCTTTTGGATCCTGGTCCTTACTTACCAAGGAGACCCTGGTATGCTGGGCACTCTCCAGAACCTGACTCCCATGGATGCATCCTGCCTGAACACAAATGCAAGGCAAAGAATACAAGTACCTGGAGGACAATCCCTTCAGAAGGCAGGAAGAGGCAGCTCAGGAGTGGGGAATGGAGGGGAAAGATAGGAGCAGCTTCCTGGAACATCCCCATGTGCCCTCAGCACTCTGCCCCGAGACATTGGCCGTGGGCCCCCGGGGCCCCTTAGGAGGTTCACCTCTGCACAGGCAGCATGTATCTTAGCAATGAAGACTCTTAGCTGGTATTTGCTATCCCCTGAGACTCTTAACCATATCAGGTCCAACCAGATAAAATTATACGATTGAACCAAAGAAATTTTATAGGTAAGAAATGATCAAGCATCAGAAATTTTTAATGATTGAACCTAATATTTATATTTATTTACACGATGATATGTCTACAGAAGTTGACACATAAAAGTAAATCATAGGAAATCCAGAGTGCCTTTTTTTAATTGACATTTTTATTGAGATTATTGTAGATTCATCTGCAGTTGTAAGGAGTAATATACAGAGATTCCATATGTACTTTACCCAGTCTCCCCCAATGGTAACATTTTTTAAAACTGTGGAATAATATCACAACCAGGCTATTGACGCTGATACATTAGTCTACAGGTCTTATTCAGACTTCCCCCGTTTTACTTGTGTTCATTTGTGTGTGATTCTGTGTGTGTGTGTATGTGTGTGTATTTAGTTCTACATAATTTTATCCCCCCGTTTTACTTGTGTTCATTTGTGTGTGATTCTGTGTGTGTGTGTACGTGTGTGTATTTAGTTCTACATAATTTTATCACATGTAGGTTTGTGTATCCATTACCAAATCTAGACACTAAACGGTTTCAATAGCACAAGGATTCCTCCTGTTGGCCTCACACCCATGTCCCTCTGACTCTCCCCCCACTACCTGGCAACTGCAACCCCTGGCAACCCCTAATACTTCCTCCATTTAAAAAATTTTCTCATTTAAAAGATGTCGCACAAATGGAATCATACAGTATATAACCTTTTGGGATTGACTTCTTTCACTCAGGACAACTTCCTGGAAATTCATCCAGGTTGTTAAATGTATTAATAATTCATTTTTATTGCTGACTAGTGTTCCGTGGTATGGATGTACCATGGTTTGTTTAACCTTCACCCATTGAAGGACATCTGGGTTGTTTCCAGTTTGGGGATGTTACAGATACAGTTGCTATAAACATTTGTGGACAGATTTTTGTGTGAATGTAGGTTTTCATTTCTCAGGGATAAATGCCCAAGAGTGCAGCCGCAGGGTCATATGACAGTTGCATGTTTAGTTCTTTAAGAAATTGCCAGGCTATTTTGAGAATCCTTTTTAAAAAATAAAAGCGTCTCACTTCACCATGCAGGATTCTGTGCTCAGTCTAAAAACTTAATCTTCTCTCTTGATTTTTTTTTTGTAGCCACACCATATCCTGGTGGATTTAAGTGTTTCACCTGTGAAAAGGCAGCAGACAATTATGAGTGCAACCGATGGGCTCCAGACATCTACTGCCCTCGAGGTAAACTCTCAGTAGACACACTGGGCTGCCCAGAGCTGTCCACGAGTGAATGGCCTGTTGACTATGATGCATGTATAGAGAGAGGCATGCTTGCAATCTCAACCACTTCTCTTGTCTAAGGCTATTAGTAGATCTTTTATGCCACATCAGTACCTTATCATCAAACATTGTCAGAGACATAAACTGGTCCATAGACTTGCCCCCTTTCTTATGAAGCATCGTTGGAGCTCCAAAAGAGGCGAGTGATACTTCTCACCCCCAGGCCCAACAAATGCCAGATAAGAAGAGAACAGCCAGCCTGTAATCCACTCTTTGAAGCATTAGTCATTGCCTAGTAACTTCCTTTAAGTAAAAACATGAGTTGCTGTTCATATAAAGATCCCATTTATTACATATCTTGCCAGAGGCTTCTATCCCGAGACTGCATGAAAGCTAGAATTCTCAATGTCATCATCGCACAAATAAAAACCCTGAGCTTTTTAAACTATTAAGTTCTCTTTGAGGGATGAGATGAATGCCCAATCAAAGCATGAAATTTTGACCCAAAGGCCCATTTCAAAATGAAGTAGATGCTTCATATTCATGTTCAGATCTCTTTTATCCTATTGAATAAAAAAGATGGTTATATTTGGATATGGAGTCACTGTTAATTGGCTGTTTTGTGTTTGAAGGAAAGTCGATTCATTTGATGGGGAGGTGATAGGATGGGATATTTTATTGACAAATGTTTGAGCGTGTAGTTAGATGGGCTTCGCTGCTGATCTAATTCAGTTATTAAAATGACTGAACACAGCAACACCAATCTGTTATTTTTCAATGTAACACAAGAGCTCTTCTACTCACCCCAGCAGAAGGCACTCTGTTTCCCCTGGAGGACTGAACATCAGGAGAGCATGGAAACCGCAATGAAGGACAGGTGTCAGCTACCTAATCCGGTGCTATTTATTTAACCCATGAGTCTCCACCCAGACTGCCCAGGAGAAATACCTGTGGGTCTTTTCAAAACCACCTGGACCTGCGTCCTGCCTAGACCAGTGGTTCTCAAACTTCGGCATGACCATCATTCCCTGGAGGGCTTATTTAAATACAGATCTCTGCCCCTAGTTCTGCCTTCCCCCTCCTTCCTATAGGTCTGAGATGGGGCCTGAGAATTTGCATTTCTAAAGCATTCCACAGTGATGCAGATACT
Organism: Neophocaena asiaeorientalis asiaeorientalis; assembly: GCF_003031525.2. Lineage (NCBI taxonomy): Eukaryota > Metazoa > Chordata > Mammalia > Artiodactyla > Phocoenidae > Neophocaena > Neophocaena asiaeorientalis. The sequence goes on along the minus strand of NW_020174372.1, from coordinate 1,209,203 downwards.
GCTGGTCCGGAGACCAGGCATTAAGAACCACAGCTCTAGACCAACTGAACCTATGTCTCTGAGGTTAGGGCCCTGCACCAGTGTGTTTAAACAGCCCAGGTGATTCTAATGAACAGTCAGGGACAGAAACCACTGGGAGCTCCTCTCCCCACTCATAGAAAGCAGAATGCACTTTTGTCATTTCTAGGTTCTTCTTATTTACTTTGAGGAGTAGAGATGTTGGTAGGGTCCCAAAAGACCACAGGGAAGAGAAGAATGTGGAGACACTGATGATCAGCTTATTCACAAGCTAGGTGTCCAGCCATCCAGGTAATCAAAGAGAAGTTCCGGGCTTCCCTGGTGGCGCAGTGGTTGAGAGTCCGCCTGCCGATGCAGGGGACACGAGTTTGTGCCCTGGTCCGGGAAGATCCCACATGCTGCGGAACGGCTGGGCCCGTGAGCCATGGCCACTGAGCCTGCGCGTCCGGAGCCTGTGCTCCGCAACGGGAGAGGCCACAACAGTGAGAGGCCCGCGTACCGCAAAAAAAAAAAAAAGAGAAGTTCCATCCGCGTTGCTTTCTGCAGTCATGCACTCACTCCGGAACCAGCGGCGTTTTCTAACATTACCACTACAGGGTGAACGTTTGGGCGGGTTGCTGACAGACCTGATTAAACCACTGCTTCTCAAACTTGGTGGCACATTGAAATCACAGGTGAAAACACCGATGCCTGGGCCCATTCCCAGAGATTCCTATTTAAATGGTATGGGTGCAGCCGGGCATTTGAATTTTTGAAAGCTCCCCCCGGGTGGTTCGAATATGCAGCAAAATTTGAGAACCACTGTAAACAGTGACTCTGGAGAAAAACAGGAAAATCTGCTTGTGTAGCCAATAACCTTTGGGCTCGTTCCTGCTAGGACAAAGCGGGCAGATGAGCTTTTGAAGCTGTTGCCACTGGTTAGAGCTACTGTACAGGAAACGTGACAGCGCTTCTCTCCGTGTTGCCCTGGCAGAGATGATACAAAGGAAAAGGAGGTTTTGTGAACTGGTGCTCTCTTGGGCCTTGGGCTGTATTTCACAGAGGCCCAGTTTCAAGTCTGAAGGTGTACAAGTCTACCTCTCTCACAAGGGGAAAACAGAGACCGTGACACTCTGCTTGAATTCTTCTCTGGAAATGAAGAAGTTCCACCTTGATGTGTTCTTTCGAGGTCAAAATCTATCCTTCTGAAGTACAGACACCTGGAAGTATCTCAGGTCTTTACACAATTTCTCCTTCTTCCCTTTTTTATCTTTTTGTCCTGACATTTATAGGAATACATGGAAAGTGATGCCTTGAGATGCTTGCCGTAGAGCCACCGTGCCAAACCCTCTGGGGGATTATGCAGCGAAAGATAGGAATCAAGGCTCTTCTTTCAAGGACCTGGCGGTTTAGCTGGGAGATAAGATCTGAACATATCACATGTCAAAAATAGCAGGACAAAGGCATGTGCCAGAGGAAACATGGCATTAAATGCTTGGGAGTTTAAGGGAAGAATTGCAGTTGTGGGGGGTGAGGCGGCCAGTGACAGCATCCCAGGCTGGAGAGATGGCAGCAGCCCGACAGGTGGGCAAGGCGGGTGGCAGAGTGAAGGGAGCATATCTTCCAGGAAGTCACTCAGAGCAGAGGCATGGAGTGTACCCATGTGGGCTCAGTGGACAGGGGGGAGACCTGAACTGGGTGTAGCAGAATATGCTGGGGAATAATAGGAGCAGGACAGGGGAGCCAGGCTATTTTTGTGAGGCCTTGAACATCAGGTAAGGAGCGAGGACTAGCGCTGTAGACTGAGAAGAGATCATTCCTTCCTGTCCAGCCATGTTTGCCATGAACCATCAACATTTCCTCTGGGTTCTCTCCAGATTTTTTTAGCAATGAAAATAATGCTATTATTATTAGATTAAACTATAAAATGTGTCTACTGAAAACTACTGAGTAAGCCTACATTTTTTTTTTTTCTGTTTATTATTAGTTTGTTTGAAGCAGCCGTAGGACTACCAACAGGCTTGGTAAGGGCAGCTCAGTAACTGCTGTGGAAAGATGTCCTGACTTTCTGGGACGTTCCTCATTTTCTGTTGGTTTATTTTGTGATCTATTTAACGAGGTTTTAGTTATCACACGATGTGAAAACAACTGGTTGAAAGTGAAAAAAACCATTTCGTGTAAATATTGAATTTTATCTCTGTGGAATAAGCGTGGAATAAGCTTGCATCCCAGATTGCTTAGGAGATTAATTGAATTTCAAGTTCCCTGTCACTCTGACTTTTGAAATGTGTGTTATGTAAGTACTTCCTCCTCCATTACATTGTTATTGACTTTGGCGCCTACAGATTCATGGGACCGTCCTCCCTCCCGGAAGTGAGAATTTAAGATGCCCCCCAATGATGGACTGCCGTTGTTCACCTCCTCAACTTCCATTTAGTCTTCGGCCCCTTCCTTTGCAATAACCTTAATTTCATCAACCGCTCATTATAAATCAACGCAATTTTCTTGCCACTGTGAACCAGAATGGTAAAGGATCTTGAGATCATATTCTGTGAGGGACCAGTTGAAGGAATTGGTGAAGGCAAATGAGAGTTGAATGTCCCGTGTTCAGGTCCACATGGTTTTTGCCTGTGACTTTTCTCTGTGCTGAGTGATTAAAAGCTCCTTGAGACAGGGACTGTCTAAGTGTTTATTAAGAGTCTGTAGAATTAAATGTCAAGTCAGAAACGTGCAGTTCTATAAGGCTTGTTCTGTGGAGGACACCTAAGCCGCTAAGGATTTTATGTTCCTCCTTAATTATGAAGTGTGAGATGCCTCCCTCAAAGGCAAAATCTTCACTGGAAATTATTGCTGATATAAAGTCAGACCAAGAGAAATCTTGAGATAGAGGGATGCATATCATTTTAGTTCCAGCTTCTATGCTGTTCACTGGTTTTCTGTGAAAGTAAAGAAAAATCTGAGCATGTCCCTTGGTGGCTCTTTCTATATTTGTTATGTGGTATAAGCAGGGAATATACATGTAATCCCCAGTTCAACTGAAGACAAGCCCCGCGGTTACAGATTTTCAGGAAAGACTTCTTTATGTCGACTTTTTTCAGCCCAAGCCCAGGCTGAGACAGACAGCGTTTTCATTGACTTTACTTAAGGGTGCATTTTTTTCTCTTTTAGGCAATGTTACACGTAGGATATAGCCCTTCAGGGTTTCTGCCATTATACAGGGGTCTCTACACTACCTCTACACCCCATGAGGACCCAAGGCCTTGCATCTTCTTATCGTTTATCTATTAACCTTCCCCTCTCCCACCAGGGTAAAGAATTCAGTACCTTCCTCAGTGTTGGCCCCTGGGATTTCCCTTACTTTCTGGAGAGCTCATTTGTACGTTTACAAAAGGTATTGGTTATATGTTATCCGACACTTCTGCCTGCTCTGTAATGAGGTAGTGTTCAAGCGACCTATCTTGTCATATTGCTAAATGGAAATCTTAGACTTCCTCCTTTTTTATAAAGCAAAAAATTTTAAATTAAAGTTTAACATACATTCTGGAAAGTCCACAGATCATAAGTGCACAGCTTGTTGAATTTCCCCAGCATGAACATGCAGTGTATCTGCCACTCATGTTAAGTCGTAGAACCCCAGAAGGCCACCGGGGTCCACCAGGCTTTACACCTCACCTCCCAAAGGTAATGCAACTGTGACTGCCATGCAGATTTCTATAAATGGAACCACACAGAATGTCCTCCTTTCTTTCCCACATTCTATATGTCAAATTCATCAGTGTTTTTTTGAGTCGCAAAGTCATTCTTTCTCCCAGAAGTACAGCAGATCATTTTATGAATATACTAAAATCCATCCGTTCTGTTGATAGGCATTTGGATTGCTTCCATGCACGGCAGTCTTGTACATGTCTTTTGGTGCGCGGATATATGCATTTCTGCCAGGTCTATCCCAGGTCCCACACCCCGGACAGGCGGTACTCATGCTTTGCCTTTTTTTTTGCGATACGCGGGCCTCTCACTGTTGCGGCCTCTCCCGTTGTGGAGCACAGGCTCCGGGCGCGCAGGCTCAGCAGCCATGGCTCATGGGCCTGGCCGCTCCGCTACATGTGGGATCCTCCCGGACCGGGGCACGAACCCGTGTCCCCTGCATCGGCAGGCGGACTCTCAACCACTGCACCACCAGGGAAGCCCTCTTTACTGGATTTTGCCTAACAGTTTCCAGAGTTGCTCTACCAACTTGCAGTCTCTCCAGCAGTGCCTGAGAGTGCTGGTTGCTGCACAAGCTTGCCAACACGTAGTATGGACAGAAGCAATAAAAGCTAGAAGTAGATGGAACGACGCTTTTAAAGCACTGAACACATATAACTGCCAACGTAGAATTCTATACCTAGCCGGTCAGCTCCCCTCCTCTTCCACACTTCCCTTGTCTCCTGGCTTCCCTGCGCACTCTGCATTCCTGTTTGCGACTCCCAATTCCCGCTAGACCGACAAAGGTTCTGCTTAGCTTCTCGGCCCCTCAGCAGGGCTTTCTGCCTGTCTTCTCAGCCTCTTCATGTGTGCCACTTCTGATCAGCAAGTGCCTCGAGGGCAGAACAGGTACAGGGTGTTGGGCTCAGCTTACTGTGTTGCTGGTTTTGCTGGTATCTTGTTCTTCAAATCCTATCTGCCTTGGTAGCTCACCTATGCTTTCATAAGATTTTTGTTGCTATTTTCATTTTATCCTACCATTTCTTGGTTCTTCTCAAGTGGCATTGGAATTCTCAGAATCACTCTTCAGTTAGAATTTTTCCAGCAACTTTTTAAACAAAAGTTCTTCTGTCAGCCTAAGCAAGATTTTTTTTGTACCCTGAGAGCATCTGACCTACTCTAATTCAGTGTTTTTGACTAAGTATTTTCTGTTAACACAGTTGCCTCAGATAGGAAGCATCCATTTGATGCTTTTGCCTGTTGCTTTGATTTTAACTACTATCCACCGTAAAGTCCTGTTTATCCTCACTAGCTTTGCATCCTTTTCCAGCCACCTCCTTGGCCTTTGTCTGGAAATAAAAACATTGCTTTCTGAGTTTCAGTGATATGCTTTAAAAGAGAGATTCCTCAAGTGAGCCTGTCACCTGTCCTTAAGAGCTGTGGATGGTGTTTTTAAAAAAGAGAGAAGTATCTGTTTGGTGGTTTCTTCAAGAGATGCTGACTGCAGGGTAAAGGGGAGCAGTTATGAGTCAATCTGGTTGATAAGTATTTATTTTTAATTTCTGCCTTGAGAAATTTCTTACTTGGGAAAGAAAAGAGAAAACTAGGAACTACTAGTCACTCAGTATTATGGGAGATTCGTCCATTTTGTTAGATCTACTTCTGGGCCGTTCATTCTCATTGCTGTGTGAGTATATGCCATAACTTATTTATTTATTCTACCATTGGGCATTTTTGTAGTTTCCAAGGGTTTTTTTTTTTTGTATAAAGAATTCTTCTATGAACATTCTAGTACTTATCATTTTTGTTGGCTATACATGTAAGGGTGGAATTGCTGATTCCTAGAATATGCATAGGTTTAGATTTAGTAGATCCTGGCAAATAATTTTCCAAAGCAGTTATACTGTGTGAAAGTTGCACAACTGATTGAAATATAGTATTATTTCACTTTCAAATTTGAAGAGATCACTCAAACTACAGAAATGGAAGAGGTGTTATAGATATCATAGAACTAAGTTAAAATGTTATGATTTGGTTCAATCTTGAGTTGTAGAAGTCAGGTACATGTATTCTTCCCACCCATCCATCTCTATTCTTAATACATTAAGCACCTGCTATATTGTGCAAGGTCCTGTGCTGTATTTGGGAAGCGGGGGTGGCAGGGAAATGCAGACATGAACAAGAATGGACTTTATTCTCAAGAAGATTATAATCTTGAACAGTACATCTTAACTGGGAGTGATTTTGCCCCTCAGGGGACATTTACTAATATATGGAAACATTTTTGGTTGCCACAGTTGGGACTGCTACTGGCATCTTGTGAGAAGAGGCCACAGATCCTGCTAAATATCCTGCATTGTACAGGTCAGTCCCCCAAAACAGAACTAGCTAGCTCAAAGTGTCAGAAGTGCTGAGGATTTTTGGAAAGACAGAGCAGATGTATTTTTCTATTCTTTCTTCTAAGTACAACTAAATTCCTGAATATTATATATATGAAAAAAAAAAAAGACTCTGACAGATGGAGAGAAAAAGGCAGACTAGCTAAGGACCTCAAGACCCAAGGAGGTGAGTTGCCTGGGTTTTCTTTTTGTCCCATATTTTCCAGACTTGGAGATGAAGAAGCTGGCAACCTGGAAATGCCACAAGTACCAAATAAATAAATTCCAACGAAAGTTAGTTCTCCGTAACCAAAGGACCAAGAAGCGGGTAGCCCAGAAAGACAGAAATCTTCTAGACAATAATCACTCTACTCCAGCCAAATACCACAGAAAAAAAAATTATAGGTCCCTCCCCCCAAGCTAACAAAGACTTACACTTCCACACTCAACAGGCTGTGATGAGACACGCCAACCTCTCCTGAGATGCTGTCAGAAAAAAGTGAATAGGAGAGACTTTTATCCCCCCTAGGTGGTAATGAGGCCTCCCCCATGGTGTCAGTAGAGACCATGTCTGGGGCCTGGACTTCTACCCTCATCCAGCAATAATGACATTGTTCTCCCCCTCCCTGTTGGGGTTGTGTCAGAGGAGGCCTAGTGGAGGGTCAGGACTCCACTAGTGCCCAGTGGTAATGAGGCCACACACACACATCCGTAGAGTGGCATCAGTTGAGGCCATGTGGGGATCATTAACAAGGTACTTCTACCACTCTCAGCCAGCAAGGTATCATAGGAGACCTAGTGAGGAGCTGGAAATCCCACTTCCACCCAGAAATAATTAGGAGAGCCCTCTCAGCTGTGAAAGGAGACAGAGTAGGGAACCTGGACTTGACTGCTACCTAGCAGTAATGAGGCAGCAGCCCCCCTTCCCCTACTGGGACTGTATCAGAGGATGTTAGCTAAAACAGAAGGTTTAAATAAGATCCAGATGACTATACTACCCAAAGCAATCTACAGATTCAGTGCAATACCTATCAAACTACCAATGGCATTTTTCACAGAACTAGAACAAAAACTTTCACAATTTGTATGGAAACAAAAAAGACCCCGAATAGCCAAAGCACTCTTGAGAAAGAAAAACAGAGCTGGAGGAATCAGACTCCCTGACTTCAGACTATACAACAAAGCTACAGTAATCAAGACAGTATGGTACTGGCACAAAAACAGAAATATAGGTAAATGGAACAGGATAGAAAGCCTAGAGATAAACCCATGCAAATATGGTCCCCTATCTTTGATAAAGGAGGCAAGAATATACAATGGAGAAAAGACAGCCTCTTCAATAAGTGGTGCTGGGAAAACTGGACAGCTACATGTAAAAGAATGAAATTAGAACACTCCCTAAAACCGTACACAAAAATAAACTCAATATGGATTAAAGACCTAAATGTAAGCTCAGACACTATAAAACTCTTAGAGGAAAACATAGGCAGAATACTCTATGACATAAATCACAGCAAGATCCTTTTTGACCCACCTCCTAGAGAAATGGAAATAAAAACAAAAATAAACAAATGGGACCTTATGAAACTTAAAAACTTTTGCACAGCAAAGGAAACCTAAACAAGATGAAAAGACAGCCCTCAGAATGGGAGAAAATATTTGCAAACAAAGCAACTGACAAAGGATTAATCTCCAAAATATACAAGCAGCTCATGCAGCTCAATATCAAAAAACACACAACCCAATCCAAAAATGGGCAGAAGACCTAAATAGACATTTCTCCAAAGAAGATATACAGATTGCCAACAAACACATGAAAGGATGCTCAACATCACTAATCATTAGAGAAATGCAAATCAAAACTACAATGAAGTATCACCTCACACGGGTCAGAATGGCCATCATCAAAAGGTCTACAAACAATAAATGCTATAGAGGGTGTGGAGAAAAGGGAACCCTCTTGCACTGTTGGTGGGAATGTAAATTGATACAGCCACTATGGAGAACAGTTTGGAGGTTCCTTAAAGTACTAAAAATAGAGCTACCATATGACCCAGCAATCCCACTACTGGGCATATACCCTGAGAAAAACATAATTCAAAAAGAGTCAGGTACCACAATGTTCGTTGCAGCTCTATTTACGATAGCCAGGACATGGAAGCAACCTCAGTGTCCATCGGCAGATGAATGGATGAAGAAGATGTGGCACATATATACAATGCAATATTACTCAGCCATAAAAATAAATGAAATTAAGTTATTTGTAGTGAGGTGGATGGACCTAGAGACTGTTTTACAGAGTGAAGTAACTCAGAAACAAGAAAACAAACACTGTATGCTAACACATATACATGGAATCTAAAAAAAAAAAAAAAAAATGGTTCTGAAGAACCTAGAGGCAGGACAGGAATGAAAACACAGACACAGAGAATGGACTTGAGGACACGGGGAAGGGGAAGGGTCAGCTGGGACAAAGTGAGAGAGTGGCACTACCAAATGTAAAATAGGTAGCTAGTGGGAAGCAGCCTCATAGCACAGGGAGATCAGCTTGGTGCTCTGTGACCAACTAGAGGGGTGGGATAGGGAGGGTAGGAGGGAGTCACAAGAGGGAGGGGATATGGGGATATGGGGATATAAGTATACATATAGCTGATTCACTTTGTTAAACAGCAGAAACTAACACAACAATGTAAAGCAATTATACTCCAATAAAGATGTTTAAAAAAAAGATCCAGAATGTCATAACATAATACCAAAATGTCCAGGTTTCAATAAAAAAATCACTTGTTGTACCAGGAAGATCTCAAACAGAATGAAAAACGACAATTAATAGATACCAACAATGAGATAACTACAAGGATGTTAGAATTACCTAACAAAGATTTAAAGCAACCATAATAAAAATGTTTCAATGAATAATTACAAACAAACTTGAAACAACTGAGAAATAAAGTCTAAGCAAGGAAATAGAAAATATAAAGAAGAACCAGATGGAAAGTTCAGAACTGTAAATACTGTAACTGAAGTTAACACTGAGTGGATGGGTTCAACAGTAGAGTGGAAGAGAGAGGAAAGAATCAGTGAACTGGAAGGTAGAACAATAGAAATTACCACATCTGAACACCAGAATGTAAATAGATTAAAAAATTTAAACAAAAACAAAAACAGAGCCTCAGCGACCTGTGGCAGTATAACAAAAGATTTAACACTGTGTCACTGGAGTGTCAGAAGAACAGAAAAAGTGCAGAGCTGAAAAAAGTACTCAAAGAAATTATGGATGAAACCTTCTAAATTTGGTAAAAGATGAAATCCTGCAGATTCAAGAAGGTGGGTGAACCCCAAAGAGGATAAAACTAAAGAAATCTACACAAAGACACACAGACACAGAAAGGAAGTGATGAAAGAAGGAAACTTGGAACAGCAGAAGGGAAGAAAAAACATGGTAAGCAAAAATATGTCTTTGACAATACAATTGTCTTTTTTCTCTTGAGTTTTCTAAATTATGTTTGATGGTTGAAACAAAAATTGTAATGCTAATGTGGTTCTAAATGTATGTAGATTGCTGAAGACAACTATATTACAAACGAGAGTGTAGTAAGACATGAACAGAGGTGAGGTTGCTATACTTCACTCGAACTGATAAAATGATGCCAGCAGACTGTGATAAGTTATGCATATAATTTAATACCTGAGCAACCATGAAAAAACACACACAAAAAACCTATACAAAGAGATACACCCCAAAACCCTATAGATAACTCAAAATGGAATTCTAGAAAATGTTCAAGTAACCCACAGGAATGCCAGAAAAAGAAAATAGACAAAAAACAAACAACCCAAAATAGAAAAAATAGAAAATTAAAATGGCAGAATTAAGTGCTACATATAAATAATTACATTAAATGTAAAAGTAAAAGGAATGGATTGGCAGAATGTACTAAAACACATGACCCAACTATATGCTATCTGCAAGAAACTCTGTGTGTGTGTGTGTGTGTGTGTGAATTTCATAAAAATTGTATTCTCCAATAGTTGATTAAGCTCTCTTACCCAGTTCTGATTTTAGTTGAATGCCAGTGAGTCTCAGAGTAAAAGACTTTTGTTTCACAGCCTCTGGGAATTCCATGCAGTTGTGGAATATGAGATATAAACTGGTAGAAATTCAAATCCATCTTTTATCTTTTAGATAAAAGTCTTTGAAATCCTTTTAGTGTGAAGTTATCAGCAGGCTTGATTCTCATATAACCTCATTACTAACTCAAGGATTATTCAAAATGCATGGCAAGCAGGGCTCTGGGGCTGAAACTCAGTTTTTATCAATCCTACCACCAGTGATAAGCCACATGTGGTCCACCTAGTTCTGCTTGGGAAATTCTGCCTGCTTGCCCCGTCCTCTCACCCCGCCTTGGAGATCACAATACAAATTCAAGGCTTTCGTAAGTTATCCACTAAAGAAAGCTGCTCAACCTTGAGCATTTCCAAAACTTATTGAACCACAGAACCCTTTTCCACGTTAACATTTCACAACTCACCTCGGGGTTTTGTGAGGTAAGAATGGATATTTTCAGGTGTTTGATGCTTCAGATCTGAGGTCTTTACTGCTGCAAGTAACGGGGTACTCTCAATATATCTTTGTTGTATGGATTGGACTCGGTGAAGTGTAAGAAAAAATTCTTATCCAGTCTCATCACTGATCACCATTTTCGCCCCGGAATGGCGAGAATTGGCTTACTAGGTATTGGGCTTTTGCATATCATCTTGAAAAAAAAAAACAAAAAAACCCAGGTTCATCAGTTGTTTCTGCTTTCACATAATGGAATAAGCTTCCAGTTCATAAATTAAAATAGAGTTTGTTATGGACATAAAAGTATGAACAAAAAGTGGTTATATCATGTTCACCAATTGTTACTTTAAGGCTTATCCTTAAAACAAGATAATTCAATACTTGAGGGACAAACCTGATTTCCAAAACTGAAACCATGAAATGATTTACTTATTCCATAAATGTATGATCTTATCTGCTCAGATTTACACTCGGAGCAATAAAACCTCTGGCAGCTGCTCCAGCTGCGGGAAGAGGAGACAGGAGATAAGAGCGTGGCTTTCTTGAATGTCTGAAGTGGGAGTGGGGCTAAGAAAGGCGTCCCTAGCATGGCCATTAACATCCAAGTCTGATACTAAAGAAGTAAACCAGTCCTCTTTGAAAGATGTGGTAAAGCTCTCAGGGCACTGGCCTCCATTTGTTAAACCCCGCTAAAGTCTTAAAAAAAATAAATAAATAAATCGTGCCATCTCCTCTTCATCAGAAAAACAACCACTCCAATTTTGAAATATTTTCGAGCTTTGGGAGAATCATTGCCAGATGCAAAACTTTCAGGTTTTCTTGTGAGCTCATAGAGTGACCTTACTTTTACCCTACTCCAAAGAGCCCCCAGGATCTTAAGCAAGCTAGGGACTGTCCTCACCTGATCCCAAGTGATGAAATTCTGGTCGGGGGGCAGTGTAGTGACAGCGTTTGGGGGAGGGAATTGACACAGACTCAGTTCAGGTACACATACCAATGTTGGGCAAGTCTTCGCCCTTAGCGAGACTCAGGCCACTCAGGTTCTGTCGGGTGGGGATGTCTAGGAAGAATATTAAAACCCCTGATTTTCATGACTCCCAAGATGTGTCTGTGTGGTCTGTATTAGCTCATTCTCAGGACCGAAAATCCCTGAGCTTTCTTCTCTTGATGTTAGTACTTTGGTGAGGGGAATTTTTATTGCCTAATAAATAATATCATAGAAGGTCATAATTCCATATTAGCCACGAAATATCCAAAATGTATAAAGCATGAAAAGTTCAGTCCAAGATATGGATGAAAAACACCTCAATGACATTTCTTAAGAATTATCTGGATCAGTGTTCAGAAAAAAAAAAAAAAAAAAAAAAAAAGAATTATTCTTTTTTTTGTTTTCAATCTAAAAGTGGAGCAGGAACTTTCTCCTAAATCCCAGACTTAGAGAGCTGAATACCACCTGGAGGCCTTAAAGAATTACACTGACAAAACCATTTTTCTTTAAATTGCAAGTTAAAAAATTCTCCATAGAATTTTGGAAGAAATCTCAAGTTTTCAGACTCCTAAGCTTAGAGGGGCTCTAGAAACTCACTTCATGGTCTTCGTCTGCCTTTTTGGAAAGATACTGAAATCACGCTGGGGAGAGATGGTGAGACTCCCTCAATCTGGAATACCTTTCTTGTTGGGTTAGTTTTCTCCTGTCATGAATTGTAGGATCCAGCTATGCTCATAGGCAAGAAGTTCTCTTTTGGATAAAGTCATCTTCTCCAGATACAATGAATCTATTTTTAATCATTCTGTCTTACTTGGAAATAGCTGTTTCCCAGTCGTGTGTGTGAGCACACACACACACTTGGACACACACACACACACACACACACACACATACATACCAGTCTCCCCTATAGTCTTTTCTCAATTTGAAGATCTTTGTTACCTGCCTCACTTTTTTTTCTTTTAACCTTGTATTCTTTGAATGTTTTCACCCCTTCGTCTTCCTGAAATTTACTATGACTCTCACATCCTCAATCATCGCTCCAAACCTCTCCTCCCCTAAAAATAAAAATCAACACAGTGGCAAAATTTGTTGGAAGGCAAAGAGTAATACCACTGGGTCTTGGTTTATGGAGATTTTATGGGCAGAGAGACCAGTATTCTTCAGAAGGCCTCCTTTCTACCACGGTGAAGTGGATCTCTCCAAGGAGATCTTTGGGACCAGATATCAACTTAACACAGTATATGTTCCAGATGCTGTTAGATCCTAGTGTCGACACACCTGTTTCCCTTTCAAGCAGGTTGGGCTAACATTTCTCGTCTCAATTAAAACAAATTTTCTCTGTTGACAGAGACTAGATACTGCTACACTCAGCACACCATGGAAGTCACAGGAAACAGCATCTCTGTCACCAAGCGCTGCGTTCCGCTGGAAGACTGCTTGTCCACTGGCTGCAGAGACTCCGAGCATGAAGGCCACAAGGTCTGGCAACAAAGCAAGTGACAGGACAGCACAGTCAGGCTTCCTCCTCTCCAGACGCCCACCAGGGTTCATGAGCCAATCCTTACTCCCTGACATAGGCTGGCTTTTGACTGTCTTTATACCGTTATGACAAGATGCTTCCTTTCCTGTTGGCGCTAAAAGAATAAAAATTTATACTAGGGCACAGGATAACTGGTATAAATTATGTAAACACAAGACCAAGAGGGTATTGGAATTACTGTAAGCCCTTTCTTCGCTCAGAAGAAAGTAATAAAGTTACCAAAAGGGACAGGAGCAAGGGGCCAGTTATGCCCTCATGGTAGAGCATTTGCAGATGTGCTAACAGTTCAGTCAGCTGAAGATGGCCAAGGCAATTTAGCTTTGATGACTTTCTGTAGAGCGGGGTTCATATCTCTATTGGGATGCTGATTTGGGGAGGGTATCCATTGGCTCCTGAGTCATTTGAGCAGGTGACAAGAGGACCATCTCCTTGTGGGATGCCTCCCTCTGGTGCCTGGTCAGAAGCACTCAGTGTAAAACAAACTTAGAAGGCAGCCTTGCCTTCTATGGAGAAGGAGAATATAGAGACTCAGAGAAAGGCAGCCTGACTCACGGTTGGAGTGGGGGATGCTCCCGACTCTCTCACCCGTCGTTCCGAGCTGGCTGTACCTGTGACCTTGTATATCAGCCCTTGACCTTTATTTGGAGGCTGCCCACTTCTCCCCATCAGGCTGCCTTCCTGGTGGTTGGGGGCAACTCCCACTCTTACTGTTAGTAGGGGCTTCTTTCTCTTAAGAAGACACCCAATTTTCAAGTAACTTGTCAAAAACACAAAGAATTAATTTTTTTTTCAGTTCTACTGAGAAATAATTGTCATACATAATAAGTGAAATATGAAAGGTAATCCCAGGGGTTTTACTTGACCTCCCCCCTCCCCCAAGCTAAGCTTGGCTCTCAGGTTATAGTGGCTACTGTAGCAAAGTGGAAGCTATAGATCAGAGAAGTGATGTCACGTGCTCAGGTGATACGGCTGGTAACAGAGACAGAATCCAGAGTCACTTCTGACCTCCGGTTTCTCTCCTCAACATTATAATGTCGTCTTAGCCCATGTCAACTGTGACCAAACTCAGACCTCTGCAGGATAATGACTGTATAGGGCATTAAGCATCATAGAGTTTTTAGAACATTACTGTGTATATGAATCACTTGGAGGTCCTGTTCAAATGCACATTCTAAATTCCTCAATTTGGTGCAAGTTTTGAGATTCTGCATTTCTAATGAATTCCCAGTTGAAGCTGAAGCTACTGTACTTTGTGTAGCCAAGGCCTAAAATAATTTCTGTCTATAACCCTTTGGGGTTTATTTTTTTCTTATGATGCGTGAGGAAAGCAGTATAAAGCAGGAGTAATTGCGTAAATGAAAACCCTTCAAACTTTAACTCACCCACTGGGAGGGAGCTAATTATGCAGACAATTCTAATGAAAGTAAATACTTAAGTTTAAATTCACTGCGTTGTAGCCACTTCACTTTCACTGTGAAAACTTGGCAAATGAACGTTTACCATGAGAGTGTCTCTGAGAAAGGTAAGTATTACAAGTCCCATTTCATAGATGGAAGAGCTGAGACCTAGGAAGACTGCAAAACTGTGTAATAACCACATGGTAGGATGTCAAAAACAGAATGCACATTCCTAGAATTTAGTCTGGGGGACAGGGGTTTATTGTGATAAACTAGGTGAAATTTCATCCCACCCCCTTAAATGCAGGGTTGGTGTCTCCTTTGTAAAACAGGTAACTCTCATTTGAGTCTTGCTGTGAGGGAGACAATTCCTTCAAAAATCTCTGGCCCCCTCGCAGACCTGCCAGCTTCTCATCACCCTTCTTTTTCTCTTCCTTTCTTTCAGGTCTGCACTTCCTGTTGTGAAGGAAATATCTGTAACTTGCCGCTCCCCCGAAATGAAAGTGATGCCACATTTACCACAACGTCACCCATAAATCAGACAAATGGGCACCGAGGCTGCATGTCAGTGATAGTGTCCTGCTTGTGGGTGTGGTTGGGACTCATGTTATAGCAGCTCAAAGGCACCATGTGTCGTAACGATCCATGGGGACTTGGAGGGTCCATAGTCATGCATGAGGCCTGACAGTAGTCACACATGTGAAACCATAACCCTCACGGATGTCTTCACGGCCAAGCACTTCCACTTACCACGGGGAACAAGCATTGCTCCAATGTAGTCATTTCAAGTCCAAGACCTCATCAAAGCAGCCTGCCCCCAAAACAGTCCCTGAGTTCTATACCATAAACCTTTGTTTCCCCTCCAAAAAATAGCTCTGCATTTACTGAGATTTGGGGCTTTTAGTTTGGAATACATGCACGAGCCACAGGAGGTCCTGCAGCCCTCTGAGATGTTAGGCATATGTTATATGGACACGTGTAGATCTGTGTTCTTCAGCAGAAAGGTCAATGACCCCTGGTTTGAGTGGTCCAGTCATGAATTCATTTATAGCTTTAGAGTTTTAAAACTTTGATTCCCAAATGAATGGACTATTTCCTTGGAGAGTCTGACCAAGTCCCTAGAAAACTAGTAAGCAGTTTGTCCAATTTAATTGTCCCAATACTCTTCTCCCAATGGCGGGACTCACGGGACATAAAAAAAAAAAGGCAGTCATAAAGGTTTTTTTTGTATGGGAGGAGAGGTGGCTGGAGAAGAATTTTTCCCAACTTAATGGAACTAGCACCCATAAGGTGACTGTTTATCCCTTCATATAATGGGTGAGATTGGCCTTGATTTGGCACCTAACTGTGCTCCATGAAATCCTGGATTCTACCTGGACCAATAGATATCCAAAGAGGCTGACAGCAGTATGGGGCTATTTCCTCCAGCCATGAGGTTCTATTCAGGCATAGCTAATTGAGACAGAGAGAGGATTTCAAAACGAAAGGGGTTGTGCGGGGTTGATCCGAGTTCGTTGTGAGGGCGCAGTTAGGTGTCTCTGCCAAACCTTTCATCTGCAGTTTACACTGCCCCAGAGCCTTCTTTGTTCTCCCTCTTCCAGATCCCCAGTGACTTCAGGGAGAAGGTTCTGCATTAAGTTGTCTCAAGATTGATAGGAACAGAAGATGTAATATCCTAGGATGAGAAGTAGGTGGACCACTGGAGTGATGGTGAGACTAGTAAAGAGACCCAGTAAGATGTTTTTATTTTTTTCAGATGATTGCTTTTGAAGTAAATGGTAAAACTTTCACCATCCTTCCTATATTTTTGGCACCTCCAATTTTTTCTTCTTCCTTATAAATCATTTATACAATATTTATTTTTGTATGGCATAACTAGAGACTAAAATATATTGTAAAAGATTCTTTATTCTGAACAAAGCGATCGAATTAGAATACATATTTTTCAACAGTGGTAGAGCTTGTAATATATGTTTGTTGAAAGTTATCTATAATACTTGCACCAGTGTTGAAAAAACGTAATTTATGTTGTGAGTAAGAGTAATGTGTTGGCCTCAAGGTTTTTGCTCGTGGTTTTCTCAGTGGTATTGTCCCAGAAGTATTCAGGTGGTGACCATCACTGGTATGAGTTTCTCTGCAGGGTTAGGGGGTGTATTTCCATGAACTTCGGTGGAGTCGTTGCTGATCAGGAGGCCAGTGTTGTCAGGGTCCATCTGCCCTGCAGAGGAAAATGTCTCAGGCTCATAAAATGAGCCCCCCCTCAGGGACCCAATGTGAACTGACGGCAGAAACTCTGAAACAAAATCATCTAAATTGCATCAAAAAACCTTAATTCAGAGTTTGGTAGGTTTATCAATATGTTGCTTACAACTGGGGCAGGGGACGTAGAGGGAGAGAGAAAGCAAGACATTTACTAAGCACCTCTTATGTGCCAGACGCCACAGTAAGCACTTTACGTGAGTCGGGTCATGTAATCCCTGCAAGAACCCTGTAAGGAACGTTACTAGTATTTACATGTTACAGATGAAGGTACTGAGGCTCTAAGAAGTAACATGAAGCCTTTCCTTCCAGTTTAGGTTATATGGGATGAGGTGGGATGGAAGAGGAAGGGCAGGTGGAATTGCCACCCCTAGGAAGACTTCCAGGCCTGACATCATGGGAATTTGTCCATCTTATCATGTGGAGTTTGTCTAGTCCTGCTTCTATAGGATGCCATTTGTGTGTGTCCCCAGACAATGTTTTCTCTTTAGGGGGTGTGGGTTTGGCTTCCTCATTCATTCCTTTTGCTGTCAAAGAGGAGGCAGGTTGATCTTCCATCTGAAGATGCCATAAGACAATGACAATTTGATGTATATACCTACAAATACATTTTTGTGCATGGGTCACTCTCCACTGACACCTTCCAAGTACTGCATGTGATTAAAATAAGAGATAAAGTCCAAATCTTGGTTCTTAATGAGAAGGCACCACTCCAAAGCCTCCCTGGTGGTGTGTAGGGACCAGATCCACAATGGTGCAGACTCATCTGCCACCCGGGGGGGTCACTGCAAATTCCACACAGATGTGGCTACATGCACCCCATGCACCTGTCAGAATGGCTGGTGTTTCATTCTCTTCAAAGAAAGTGGTTTGCTCACCATTCCCAGCCTCAAGGAGCCAAGGAAGGGCCATTCATGTGGAAGGCCCAGGACTAGTCATCCATCTGACTTTTCTACCGCATTAAGCCTTCCATTAAATCCTACGGTTGGTGACAGCTTGAAGTGCAAAGAGCCGCGATGTGTATATCAACCTGTGTGCCATTTATTTATTTTTAGACTCCCCGCAGCGTTCATGTCATTATGGGATTAATGCCTAAATTTTGTAAATATTGTACATTTTGTAAATCAATGAATAAAGGTTTTAAGTGTATCTCACTGGGCTCCTCCCTGCAAATGCACATGCTAGTCAGTGATTAAGGCATCCGGGTTATGTACAAGGCATTGATTGGGTTTAGTGTCAAAGGGAACTTCCTTCCGGGAGCTCACTTTTTCATTGTATAGACAAGAAATACATGCATGAAAAGACACAAGACAATTCACCCATGCCAAATGATTCATGCAGACAGTAAGTGCTGCAGAAAATCAAAGAAGGAAAGATTACCAGACCTTTTGATCAGATCTGCACTTTCCCTAGAACATTTTCTTTGTTAAATCAGGAAATATAAAATGGGGTGTGTGTGTGTGTATCTATATATTTAAGTACTATCCCATTAGCAATTTATTTTCAAATTTTATTCTATTCTTGGGGTCAATTATGTTAGTGCTGTTACAATAGAAAACACTTTCCCTTGATGGTTTCTTCTGCCACAGCAAACAAATATTTGACTAGCATAAATGTCATTTTCATCTATGCAGCAAATTTATTGCATTTTTCTTAGTAAAACGATAGACATTGAAAATGACGTTGAAAAACTCCAGCTCATTTATGATTCCTGGTTATTCTTTAACACTTTTTATGTTGAAATTTCCAGGGAAATGCATGTTTTCCCCACAGTTAGAGGTTTTCTATTAGGCCATGGATGGCTGCTATGGCTGGTGCTTGTTAAAATGTCCTACTCACATGAACATAGCTCTTATTACTAGCCTCTGTGAATAGCTCTGTGTGTTTACCTGCAGTAAACAGCACTGCAGGTCTACTGTGCTTTTATAGAAATCTGACTTTTGAAAACATAGATTTACATGGTAACCCAATTTGGGGGTTCAAAAAGGATCCTTTGCATTATAAAGGTATTTAATGTTCCTTTCCTAACACATTTGTAAGGTTTTATTTGCAAACAACATTTAGGGCATATCAGGTATGTAAAGCCAGTACCTTGGCTGCATTATGGTAACTTTTATCTGAACTACCAAAAGTGCTTTCCAAATAATTTTTTTAATAGATCTTTATTGGAGTATAATTGCTTCACAATACTGTGGTAGTTCCTGTTGCACAACAAAGTGAATCAGCCATATGCACACACATGTCCCCATACCCACTACCTCTTGAGCCTCCCTCCCACCCTCCCTATCCCACCCCTCTAGGTCTTCGCAAAGCACCGAGCTGATCTCCCTGTGCTATGATGCTGCTTCCCACTAGCTGACTATTTTACACTCGGTAGTGTATATGTGTCCGTGCTACTCTCACTTTGCCCCAGCTTTCTCCTCCCACCCCATGTCCTCAAGAGCATTCTCTATGTCTTCCTCTTTATTCCTGCCGTGCAACTAGGTTCATCAGTACCATTTTTTTTTCTTTTTCATTTTAGATTCCATATATATGCGTTAGTATATGGCATTTGTTTTTCTCTTTCTGACTTACTTCACTCTCTATGACAGACTCTAGGTCTATCCACCTCACTACAAATAACTCAATTTCATTTCTTTTTATGGCTGAGTAATATTCCATTGTATGTATGTGCCACATCTTCTTTATCCATTCATCTGTCGATGGACATTTAGGTTGGTTCTATGTCCTGGCTATTGTAAATAGTGCTGGAATGAACATTGTAGTACATGTCTCTTTTTGAATTACGTTTTTTTCAGGGTGAGTGCCCAGTAGTGGGATTCCCGGGTCATATGGTAGTTCTATTTTTAGTATTTTAAGTAACCTCCATACTGTTTTCCATAGTGGTTGTATCAATTTACATTCCCACCAACAGTGCAGGAGGGTTCCTTTTTCACCACACCCTTTGTAGCACTTATTGTTTGTAGATGTTTTGATGATGGCCGTTCTGACTGGCATGCTGTGATACCTCACTGTCATTTTGATATGCATTTCTCTAATAATTAGTGACGTTGAGCATCTTTTCATGTGCCTCTTGGCCATCTGTATGTATTTCTTGGTGAAATGTCTATTTAGGTCTTCTGCCCATTTTTTAACTGGATTGTTTGTTTTTTGATATTGAGCTCCATGAGCTGTTTGTGTATTTTGGAGATTAATCCTTTGTTTGTTGTTTCATTTGCAAATATTTTCTCCCATTTTGAGGGTTATCTTTTTGTCTTGTTTATGGTTTCCTTTGCTGTGCAAAAGCTTTTAAGTTTAATTAAGTCCCATTGGTTTATTTTGTTTTGGTTTCTGTTACTCTAGGAGGTGGGTCAAAAAAGATCTTGCTGTGGTTTATGTCAAAGAGTGTTTTTCCTATGTTTTCCTCTAAGAGTTTTATAGTGTCTGGTCTTATATGTAAGTCTTAATCCATTTGGAGTTTCTTTCTGTATGGTGTTAGGTAGTGTTGTAATTTCATTCTTTTACACGTAACTGTCCAGTTTTCCCAGCACCACTTATTGAAGAGGCTGTCTTTTCTCCATTGTATGCCCTTGACTCCTTTGACGTAAATTAGGTGCCCACACGTGCCTGGGTTTACCTCTGGGTTTTCTATCCTGTTCCATTTATCTATATTTCTGTTTTTGTGCCAGTATCATACTGTCTTGATTACTGTAGCTTTGTGGTATAGTTTGAAGCCAGGGAGCCTGATTCCTCCAACTCTGTTTTTCTTTCTCAAGATTGCTTTGGCTGCTCAGGGTCTTTTGAGTCTCCATACGAATTGTAAAATTTTTTGTGCTAATTCTGTGAAGAATGCATTGATAGTTTGATAGGGATTGCATTGAATCTGTAGATTGCTTTGGGTGGTATAGTTATTTTCACAGTATTGATTCTTCCAATCCAAGAACATGGTCTCTCTCTCCATCTGTTTATGTCATCTTTGATTTCTTTCATCAGTGTTTTATAGTTTTCTGAGTACAAGACTTTCACCTCCTTAGGCAGGTTTATTCCTACATATTTTATTCTTTTTGTTGTGATGGTAAATGGGAGTGTTTCCTTAATTTGTCTTTCTGATTTTTCGTTATTGGTGCATAGGAACGCCAGAGATTTCTGTGCATTCATCTTGTATCCTGAAACCTTACCAAACTCATTGATTAGTTCTAGTAGTTTTCTGGTGGCAACTTTAGGATTTTCTATGTATAGTATCATGTTGTTGGCAAACAGTGACAGTTTTACTTCTTCTTTTCCAATTTGTATTTCCTTTATTTCTTTTTATTCTCTGATTGCTGTGGATAGGACTTCCAAAATGGTGCTGAATAAGAGTGGCAAGACTGGACATCCTTGTCTTGTTCCTGATCTTTGTGGAAATGCTTTCAGTTTTTCACCATTGAGTATGGTGCTTACTGTGGGTTTGTGATATATGGCCTTTATTATGTTGAGGTCGGTTCCCTCTATATCCATTTTCTGGAGAGTTTTTATCATAAACAGGTGTTGAATTTTGTCAAAAGCTTTTTCTGCGTCTATTCAGATGATCATATGGTTTTTATTCCTTAATTTGTTGATGTGGCATATCACATTGATTGATTTGCATACACTGAAGAATGCTTGTATCCCTGGGATAAATCCCACTTGATCATGGTGTATGATCCTTTTAATGTGCTGTTGGATTCTGTTTGCTAGTATTTTGTTCAGGATTTTTGCATGATACTTTTGTTTGTTGGAAGATTTTTACTTACGGTTTCAATTTCATTACTTGTGATAGGTCTGTTTATATTTTCTAATTCTTCCTGGTTCAGTCTTGGAAAATTGCACCTTTCCAAGAATTTGTCCATTTTCATGGTTGTCCATTTTATTGGCATATAGTTGTTTGTAGTAGTCTCTTATAATCCTTTGTATTTCTGCAGTGTCAGTTGTGATTTCTCCTTTTTCATTGCTAGTTCTATTGATTTGCATCCTCTCCCTTTTTTTCTTGGTGAGTCTGGCTAAGGGTTTATCAATTTTGTTTATCTTCTCAAAGAACCAGCTTTTAGTTTTATTGGTCTTTGCTATTGTTTTCTCCATTTCTATTTCATTTATTTCTGCTCTGATCTTTATGATTTCTTTCCTTCTATTGACTTTGGGTTTTCTTTGTTCTTCTTTCTCTAGTTGTTTTAAGTGTAGGGTTAGATTGTTTATTTGAGATTTCTTTTGTTTCTTGAGGTGAGATTGAATTGCTATAATCTTCCCTCTTAGAACTGCTTTTGCTGCATCCCATAGGTTTGGGGTCGTTGTGTTTTCATTGTCATTTGTTTCCATGTATTTTTCTATTTCTCCTTTGATTTCTTCAGTGATCTCTTGGTGATTTAGTAGCCCAGTGTTTAGCCTCCATATATTTGTATTTTTTACAGTTTTTCTTCCTTTAATTGATTTCCAGTCTCATAGCATTGTGGTCAGAAAAGATGCTTGATATGATTTCAATTTTCTTAAGTTTTCTGAGGCTCGATTTGTGACCCAAGATGTGATCTATCCTGGAGAATGTGCTGTGTGCACTTGAGGAGAAATTGTATTCTGCCATTTTTGGGTGGAATATTCTATAAATATCAATTACATCTATCTGGTCTATTGTGTCATTTAAAGCTTGTGTTTCCTTATTTATTTTCTGTTTGGATGATCTGTCCATTGGTGTAAGGAGGGTGGTAAAGTCCCCTACTATTATTGTGTTACTGTCGATTTCTCCTTTCATGGTCATTAGCATTTGCCTTATGTATTGAGGTGCTCCAATGTTGGGTGCAAAAACATTTATAATTGTTATATCTTCCTCTTGGATTGATCCTTTGATCATTATGTAGTGTCCCTCTTTATCTCTTGTACATGTCTTTATTTTAAAGTCTATTTTATCTGATATGAGCATTGCTACTCCAGCTTTCTTGTGATTTCCATTTGCATGGAATATCTTTTTCCATCGCTTCACTTTCAGTCTGTATGTGGCCCTAGGTCTGAAGTGGGTCTCTTGTAGACAGCATATATATGGGTCTTGTTTTTGTATCCATTCAACCAGTCTGTGTCTTTTGGTTGGGGCATTTAATCCATTTACATTCAAGGTTATTATCGATATATACGTTCCTATTACTATTTTCTTAATTGTTTTGGGTTTGTTTTTGTGGGTCTTTTTCTTCTCTTGTGTTTCTGCCTTAGAGAAGTTTCTTTAGCATTTGTTGTAAAGCTAGTTTGGTGGTGCTGAATTCTCTTAGCTTTTGCTTGTGTGAAAAGCTTTTGACTTCTCCATCAAATCTGAATGAGATCCTTTCTGGGTAGAGTAATCTTGGTTGTAAGTTTTTCTCTTTCATCACTTTAAGTATATCCTGCCACTCCTTTCTAGCCTGCAGAGTTTCTGCTGAAAAATCAGCTGGATTCCTTTGTATGTTATTTTTTGTTTTTCCCTTGCTGCTTTTAATATTTTTTCTTTGAATTTAATTTTTGTTAGTTTGATTAATATGTGTCTTGGTGTGTTTTTCCTAGGGTTTATCCTGTATTGGACTTTCTTTGCTTCCTGGACTTGGGTGACTGTTTCATTTCCCATGTTAGGGAAGTTTTCAACTATAATCACTTCAAATATTTTTTCAGACCCTTTCTTTTTCTTTTCTTCTTCTGGGACCCCTATAATTTGAATGTTGGTGCATTTAGTGTTGTCCCAGAGGTCTCTGTGCTTATCTTCAATTCTTTTCATTCTTTTTCCTTTCTTATGCTCCTTGGCAGTTATTTCCACCATTTTGTCTTCCAGTTTACTTATTCGTTCTTCTGCCTCATTTATTCTGTTGTTGATTCCATCTAGTGTATTTTTCATTTCAGTTATTGTGTTGTTCATCTCTGTGTATTTGTTCTTTAGTTCTTCTAGATCTTTGTTAAACATTTCTTGTATTTTCTCAGTCCGTGCCTCCATTCTATTTCTGAGATTCTGGATCATCTTTACTATCATTACTCTGAATTCTTTTTCAGGTGGATTGCCTATTTCCTCTTCATTTATTTGGTCTTGTAAGTTTTTACCTTGCTCCTTCAACTCTGACATTTTTTTTTTGCTGTCTCTTTTATTTTATTTTTTTATGAGTGAGATTTTGTTTCTGTCTTACTGGTTGTTTGGCTTGAGGCTTCCAACACTGGAGTTTGTAAGCTATTGGGTAGAGCTGGGTCTTGGTGCTGAGATGAGGGACTCCATGAGACCTCACTCCGATGAATATTCCCTGGGGTCTGAGGTTCTCTGTTAGTCCAGTGGTTTGGACTCAGAGCTCCCACCGCAGGAGTTTCAGCCCAACCCCCAGCTCATGAACCAAGATCCCGCAAGCTGTGTGGGGCAGCAAAAAAAAAAAAAAGAGAGAACAATAACAAAGTAAAAAACATTAGACTAGGAAAGTAACAGATATGTTAGAAATAATATAAAAATTTAAATGTAGATGAATCAACAACCAGAAGGGTACCTCAGTGCCACAACAGTAATAAGAGGAGGGAAAAGAAAAAGAAAAAAAGAAAAAAAAGAAAAGGGGGAAAAGGCCTTGTCTGTGGAGCGGGACCTAAGCAAGGGTGGGGTTTGGGCAGTGGGTGGGGCCTATATTTAGGGCCCAAAGGGCTGGAAAAGGCCCTGGAGCTGTGGGGGGTGGGGCTTAGGCTCAAGGAACAGAAGGGGCCCAGGCGTGCCCCCCACCCCTGGTCTCAGAGGGCAGGGG
The DNA here is from genome assembly GCF_003031525.2 of Neophocaena asiaeorientalis asiaeorientalis. NCBI lineage: Eukaryota > Metazoa > Chordata > Mammalia > Artiodactyla > Phocoenidae > Neophocaena > Neophocaena asiaeorientalis. Next base: position 1,184,681 of record NW_020174372.1, on the reverse strand, counting down.
ACCTCACGTGGGAGCCCAGCAGGCTCCCCAGGACTGAGTGGGTGGGGCAAATGCCCTCCGCTCCTCTCTCGCTCCTCCAGATGGCTCCTCCCACCTGCCTCCTCATCTCTGCGGTCTCCCTCCTATGCCCCCAGGACCCACACAGTCTAGATGGGGCTTTGGAGGGAGGGTACTGGCATGGGAGCTCAGCAGGCTCCCCGGCCCTAGTGGGCCAGGTGATCCCCCTCTGCTCCTATCCCACTCCTCCTGGAGGGCTCCTCCCGCCTGTCTCTCCTATTCTACCCGACCTCAGGGACACCAATCCTGGCTGGCCTCCACTTCTCCTCCCTCCTCAGTCCCCCTACGTCCTACCGGTTCACTTTTGGTTTCCTCCCGTCTCCTTGGGTGTCAGAGTCTGCCATCAGCGGCCAGCAGGCGCCCTAGTTTTGGGGAGACGCTAAGTCCGCGGCTTCCCACACCACCATCTTGACTCCCCACAAATGTTTTTAATTAAATTACCTTTAACTTACATACTAGGAGTGAAATATGTGAAAACTCTGAGCCTCTATTATCAATCCACATTGTAATTGGGAGAACTTGACCTTAAAAGATTCAGCCAATTTTCTAAGCTTGAATAGCAACTTGGGAGCAGGGCTAAAGCATGAATATTAGGCAGCATGACTTTGGCCTGGCATGTTCTTCACTGGAATCTGCTGGAAAACAGGTCTCTGAATTTTTTGAACGTATACATTTTTAACCTATAATTTGGCGTTACAAAACCAGCGTGGATTTCCAAAGTGTCTTTCAAATTAAGCCTTCATTTTCAGCAGTTACTCTCTGTAGCTCGCGTTAGAATCATGGCTTTTCCCGTTCGCAAATTACTATTGTCTTGCTCTTTCCTTTGGCACATTTTAATCCACTGCAGTTGTTTAAATTGGGTGGGGCATCTTGGGTGGGGTTGGCAGAATCTCTATGTAGCTGTATTATAAGCTGACTAGAGACCTAAAATCCAAAGCTGAGAAATGATTTCTGAGGGAGCCTCTTTGCTATTATCTTAATAGCAACCCCTGATTCTTATATATTAGTTTATTGTCAAAGCACTTTCAACATATAGTTGCTTCAGTTGGTCAACATGACCCCACTTACAACTTTCACAGCTAAAGCTTTGGAGCGCTTAAGGGAGGTCCCACTGGTAGTTTATACCACAAGGACTTTGATTCCTGATCCAGGACTCTGTTCCACACACACTTGTCACCAGGATGACATGCGTGATAGCCCTACCCTTCTCTGGCACTTTTACTGAAAAGCCATCTCTCAGGTCACAAAGTTAGAGGAGACTAGGAACTTAGAAAACATCTAGTCCACCCCCTTTATTTTATACAGGAGGGAAAAAGAACCCAAGCTATTTGTCTCTGAGAAAGCCACATTGCTTGCATTAAAGAAAAGATAAAACTCACGAAATGTCCCTTCTTTGATGTTCAAAGTAATTAAGACATGGGTAATGGAAAACAGTTTTTAGGGGTCTCCTCTTCCTTCACTCAACTGTGGGATGGGCAGTACCACAAGAATCACCAGCCTAGGCAGAGCATAAACTTGGAGAGGGCAAACTTTAGCCAAAAAAAAGCAAGCTAGCCTGATGGAGACATAGATTGTTCATTCTAACTTGAGAAGAAAAATATTCAGTGGAAATAATCATTTTCAGAATCATGGCCTTAAAAAGCAGGATTATTTGCCTAAATTAGAGAAAAATCAGTTATTCAGAAATGGTTTTCTCAGGGTGGACGGCACATCCAGTGTCAAAAATCAGCCTCAAAAGCCACATTCAGACCTGGAATTCAGACCTCCACTGAAGTCCTCCTGTGGAGGTGACAGGATCATTTTTTCAAAGTGGGGGAGTGTGTGTGAAAAGCAGCTCTGTTGAGGATAGGCAAAAAAAAAAAAATCAGAAATAGCCATGATGCAAAAGGAAGGGCTAAAAATAAGTCATACTCTCAACACATCCATTCATCTTCGAGAAGAATTCAAAATTGACTTACTGTCTGACCCCTATTTTCTCTACAGAGGAGCATGACTGTTGGGGGCACAGGGAGTCTGCACCCAGAGCCTCAGCCTTTCCCACATCCCGTCTGCCTTGTCCCTGGTGTTCATGAAGCCATGGCTACTGGGCCAACCTCCTGGCTGTCCACAGGCTTGGCTTTGCCTCAACCCCAGCCTCTCCCAGCAATACCACAGGACTGGGTGAGCAATAAGGGGCCACATCACACAGTGGCATGTGAAGACGAGTTGTTTGAAGACAGGGGTCACGCTTGAGGTGCTTGGCATTGAGGTGTCTGGGTGAAAAGGTGCAGAGAGAACACATTTGGGCTCACTCGTGACTCATGCAGCCTGGCTTGGCCCGGGCACAGGTCAGAAGTGGGCATATCTCTACTTCCAAAGTCTTTCTAAAAGCTCAAAGGATTGGGCCCATCCCTGACTTTAATATCATATTTAATTAACTAATGACCCTGTGTGTGCTTTGCCAGTGACCTAAATACCAAGTGTACTGTGTAGAGACACACCCTCCTCCATGCAAGACAGCCAAGATCAACATGAAATGTGCAATCAGACCTCCCAAGAACTGTCTGTCAAAGTTGGGTAATCTAAAGAACTGAAAGGTCTATTTGGAGTATTAAAAGTCTGGGAGAAAAGCATAGCTGGTGTGTTTAGGCCAGGCTAGGGTTGAACATATTGAGATCAGCCAACATGAGCATCTAGTCCAACTACTCGCCCACCACCACCTTCATTTTCTAGGAAGGGGACAGTGAGGTCCTCTCTGTGCACCCACCTCAGGAGCTCCAAACCATCCTGGAGGACTCCTAGGAATCTGATTTGCGCTAGGGTCCCTAGGTCCCCTGTTCAGAGGTCCTAGCCACTGAACAAATAGGGTAGACAAATATTGCCTCAAATTCTCAGAAGATGGACTCACCCTTTGGTACACAGAGGTAAACATTTGACTTAGCTGGGAAATGCTTCTTTAGAGCATGAGCGTGGACACTTCCACTTTCATATTTTCAGCCTGGTACTTGGGGCACTTTATTCTTGGTACTAACCCAAAGGGAATGATAAAGTGGAAAGAACAGAGCAAAGTCTGGAAGGCTCAAGAGAGCAGGTTGCGTGAAAGATTTCAGATCGCTGCAGATGACAAAACTTTTCCAATGTTGTGAGTGGTGGGGAGGCATCAGTGAGAGAGCAGCTGAGGACACACTGCCCACCTCCCCACCAACCAGAACAGCCACAGAGACCTCGGCAGGGCAGGTAAGGGTAGATGGGCAGTTGGAGTTCCTGTAAACGAGCTAGGCAAGGACGTAAGGCCCAAATTACTGAGATTCATGCACATTTCACGAAAGGAAAAGAGCAAGAGCCTGTTCAAATGTACGCAAGAATTAAATATCTCAGACCTGGTGGAAGCAGCAATTCCTGGTAGTACTTGAAGGAAGAGAGTGGAGTTGAGGGAAGCAAATGCTCCTGCCCTAAGTCTGAGACTTGAGGCTTGATATCCTGAAGCCAAATCCCAGTGCACCCACATCTCCCAGAGCCCCATAGCGGTGGGTCTCAATGCCAACTACACGTTAGAATCACCCGGAAGCTTTCTGAAAATAATAATGACCAGGCTCCATGTGGAGCGATTCTAATGTTTAATAGTTGGGCTGGGGTCCTTCTGCTCCAGATGACTCTAATGGGCCGGCCATTAGCTAACAGACATGAATGGCTAAACATCCATCAGGGATGATCAGTAATAATCACAGAAGCAGTGTTAGTGAAGACCAGTCCAGAAAAATAAATCGTGACTGGTCCATTGGCACCCAAAACTTTTCAGGTTGTAGTCATTTACAGCTAATTACCAACTTCTCCCAAGATTGACCTCATACGTTTCTTAAAATTCAATGTCATTTGATGCTCACCCCTCCCTACCAGTTAACTCTTTTCACTCACCAAACACCTGCTCATGTTTCATGTCTTAGATTAAATGCATCCCTGGGGAGTCTTCTCTCACCTCTAATGTAAAGTGGAGCCCTCTTTCTACTGACTGCTAGAGAGCTAAACTTCTCCCTTATGACACTTTACTGACTTATAATTATTTAATTAGCTATTGTTATGATTCTCCACTATACTGTAAACTCCATGAAAATGGGTAATATCTCCTTTTTATTCTCAGCTCTTTTCCAAGTATCTGGAACACAAGACACAGAAGAGACAGATATTAATTTACCAGATCAAACCGATACACCAGGACCTTGCCTATATAGTATTCCCTGTGGATGTTATGCCTCCAAAAAAGCCTGATCTTGGCCAAGTTCATGCATAAAAGTTGGAGGTTTATCTTCCACTAGCTGTTCCTGTCCAGTGACGCCAACCTAGCTCAGAAGGAAGAAGTAATTCATTTAAACTGAGTTATTGAGCAACAGATCTAAGAAGTAGGGCAGGAGGTCTAGAGATGTTTATTTCCATCTAGTGCGAAGATCTTGACCTAGAAGTCCTTGCCTTGCCTGGACCAGCCTGTAGAGCCGCCCTCAGCCCTCAGCTTCCTCCAACACTGTGCTTTATCTGTGTCTTGGAACTTGGAACTTGCAGGCACTCTGGGTTGGAGAACTTTACAAAGTATTTACGCTCTTCAAACCTCCAACTTTCTGTTCATCCTCTATGGGTGGCACTCCTCCTACTTTACAAGGAAAAGAAAAATAAGCAACAGAGAACACCTCAACTTACTGCCACCAAACCATGCACCTCATTCCATCCACATTGATGCTCTCTGTCCCTCCCATGTGACGTGGACAGGGTTAATCCTGCCTTCTGTGCACAGGATCCTCAAGGACCTCACTGTATAGACCACTCCCCAGCCCCCATCTTCTGCTTCTTCCACTGTCCTATATCTCTCCCATTCCCATTCAATATCATAAAAGCAAAACAAAGCAGAATCGACTTGAACCCTACTTCCCCCGCCAGCTACCCCCGTTCTCTTTACTATGCCCCACAAGCCAAACATCTTGAAAGATGGCGATGTTCGTTGCCCTCATTTCCTCACCACCCACTCACTCCTCACTGCACCCCCATATGTCTTCTGAGCCCACAGTGAATCCACTGAGTCCACTAATGAAGGACAAGCCACTCAGCCCGGTGTCACGTCTCAGTCCTCTCATCCCCTAACTTCTCAGCATCGTTTCAGCACTTCGACTACTCCCTCCATGTTGAATCACTTCCTCAGTTCATTTTATGGATGAGGTCATGGATACACAGAGAAGTTATGTGACTTACCCCAAGCCACACAGCATGTTGGTGGCAGCACTTGGACTCACCCCTCACCCCCTTGCCGCTAAGTTCAGTGCCCCTTCCTGCTGCAACCCAGCCCCTTTCAAGGTTAAGGTGATCAGGTGGATGGTGGAGGTGGGAAATGGACACCAGGCAAAAAAGAGTGCAACTGTTAGAGCAAAGGGTGGGGGACAGGAGAGAAGGAAAGAAGAAAGGGCAAAAAAGGAGGCCAAGGACTCAGGCGCCAAAATCCAAAAAGAGAGAGTTTATACCAAAGGCATATGATTTACTGCAAAAGAGCACATCCTACCTTAATTTCTAAGATACTGTTTGTTACTAGTATTCCAATAATATTAACTAATGTTCCAAAAATGAAAAGCAGCCATTGAAGTCATGCATTTCTGTTTTTTGTTTAAGATGTGTACCTATGATAATAGGAAGTAAGGATGGCGTGTTGAATTCTCAGCAGCATATACATGTTTGGTATCGAGAAAGTTACTTTGATACACAGAATGTTCCTGTGTGTGCTGAATAAAACGATGTACTGATTCTACTAAAATTAAATGGATACTGCTCATTTCACATTTCCAGTGTTTATAGAGCATTTGTATTATCATTCCTAGTCAGTTTCTGTTTCCTTCAGAAAAATCACCCCTGCCAAGCACCATGTTTCCGTGAAGTTCGGCTTGTTTCCTCTCTCTCTCTGTAACTATGAAACTCTTGTCTTGCTCCTATACAATAGGCCACATTCAAGGAATATTTAATGAAAGGCTTTCTATTTTCCCGGAGAGACCATTGCAGGTCCCTAACGGCAAAATCAATAGGAAAAAATATTACTCTAATTTGGGAAATTCTAGTTTCTCCAGCCACTGATAAGACAGAAATCTGCTCAGTTCAAACAGCAGTGGTGATTTGCAACCAGGCTAGAAATGTGTTAAAGATCTGCCTAGGAAATTAGGGGGGGACACCGGAGCTGGTTCTGGACTCAGAAAATTCTGAATCTTTGAGATGAATTAAAAAAAGAAAACCCAAACCAAGAGGCTTCTTGTCAACTTGTGTACCAGAAAGAGAATATTTGCTACAACTAGCCTTGCAGAAGAAAAGAGGCCAACCTATAGCGAAGTTCCCTCTCATCTTCTACAGCGCACTTGCTGTGGGTAGCAGAGAGGAGTCTGAGTGGCGCCTGCTGTTGCATAGGGACATAATTTTAATGTATTCTAATTTTTAAATTCACCATTGGTCATCTTTTAGTAGGTTATGACATGGTAACAAACAATCCTAAAACAAAACCTAGGGGTTTTGTTTCATTTTGTTTCTCTCCTTGCTCACATTATACATCAGCTGCAAGTGGGCTCCGTGGATCTTCTTTATTCTGGAATTCGGGCTAAAAGGTCAGCCTCTTTCTGCAATATGCTGTTTCCTTGGTAGCAGGAAAGGTGAGCGAGCAGGCTGGAGGGAAGACCAGTGCCTCTTAGACCTTTCTTCCGGGACTGGCACCTTCTTACCTCCACTCACATTTCATTGGCCAAAGCACGTCTCCTGGCCAAACTGCTGCCCACAGGGGAGGGCAGTGCACTCCCCACCGGGGCTCTGAGCCACGGGACGGGGGCCGGCCGAGTGTGGGCAGGGACGGTAAGCACTCAAGAAGGACTGCACAACCTCCCACACGGTCTCAGACTCAGCTGTTTGTCTGGGTCCCGGAAACACTGTGTTCCTCAAAAATCAGACTGGCGTTCATGCCTTTTGACATGTTCTGACCAGTAGCTCTCAAGCCAAGGGCATCAATATTAAGGTACAATTTTAAAACTAGAAATGGGTTAAGGTCAGTCTTGCCAGGAGTGTGGGCGTGTGGTTTTCCCCAGCCATATTTTCCCCATTGCTTATAGTGAATGGGTCTGATGTGGTTCCTACATTTTCCAAAATTGGACAAGATGGCAAAAATAGGAAAATGTCTATAGGATGTTTTCTGTAGTACTGAGGCTTGGCTTTTTTATGTGGAAAGATGTTACATGGGGGATTTTGAGTGGTAACTATAAAAGAAAAATCCAATTTTGAATGATTTCTGAGCCAACTTTCCCTACTTGTGTGTTTAGATAAAACAAAGAGGAAAGGCAAGCCTGACAATCAGCTGCTTTTTAAAAATTGAGTCTACTTTTTCTTTGCCATGAAGATCAGCTTCAGACATTAATGATTCTGAAATGCAAATCCAGCTCCAGGCAAAAGATTTTCAGTACATGGTTTGCCTTGAATATTTCCTGCTGGCATCTTCAGGCATCAGTACCCTCGTCCTGCCCTCTGCCAGCAGAGAGCCCACTACAGTACCCTGTCTGGACCCAGAATCTACAAAATTCAGTAAAAATGTAGGAAGTATGTACTCAGGGCTGGAACTGTGCCAGCCACAGCTTTCCACACAGCCCCTCCCTAAAGAGCCAGCGATGTCGGAGGGGGAGACAAACAAGTAAATGGGAAGTTATCCTAGAGTGCTAACCACGGCAAGGTGGGAACACACAGACAGCTTGTCAAGTGCAAAGGAGGGGAGTATAACTCACTTGTGCAAGATAGGAAAAGCGTTCTTGAGAGCAGGATGTGTAAACTGAGAAATGAGGGATGAGGTGGAGACAGCCAGGTAATGGGCGGGGGAGGGGGGAGCGGAAATTCGTTCTGGGGCTCCAGCAGCAGGTGGAGTGAAATGGTGAAGCATTCCCACCTCTTGCAGAAACTAACATACCACTGTAAAGCAATTATACTCCAATAAAGATGTTGAAAAAAATAAAAAATAAAAGAAATAAAAGTTTTTTAAAAATGATGAAGCACCTTTAGTTTGCTCACCGCAGCATGGTCCCTGCCCACCACAGGTCTGTGCTGAGCTTTTGCGCTGCTTGAGGGATCGTAGTTCCCTGACCAGGGATGAACCCCGGCCCCGAGCAGTGGAAGCGCAAAGTCCTAACCACTGGACTGCCAGGGAAGTCCCTGTGCTGAGCTTTTAATATTGGTGAATGCCGCCCTGTCATAGTCTCTAAAAAACCCATCTCAGCTCCAGTTTTAGTGTTTTGTAAAAAACACTTGTACACTTTCATAATTTATTTTTATTTTGAAAAAATAATTTAACCAAAAAGTTCTTTTGGAATAGATAAGAAGATACCCATTCAGCTACCACCCAGAATTAACAAATATTATGTCACATTTTATCTGATCTTTTAAGAAATAAACTATTATCAATAAAGTTGAAGTCTCCTATAAACCTTTCCCTGGTCACATTTCTCTTTATTTCTCTCTTCAGAGTTAACTGCTATCATGAATTTTGTGATCCTACTCCTTGTTTTTATATGTTTTCTAAATATAGATTAATAAACGACGTACATAGATTGTTTTATGTGTATGTAAGTTTTATGTAAATGATTTACTGGACTATAAATAATCTTCTGCAACTTGAATGTTTCTCAACATTATGTTTTCAAGATCACTTCTATACAAATGAAGTCCATCATGTAAATATACCAAAATTAATTTGGTCATAACACTGCTACAAGCATATAGGTTGGCTTTGATTTTTTGCTCTTACTAGGAGGACTGCAGTGAAAGCCTTTGTATGAGGTTTATTTATCTATTTATTCATGTTTACACATTTCACTAAGGTATTGCCTGGAAATGCAGATGCTGGGTCATTGAAAACATATGTTTTAAATTTTGCTAGACATTCATATCTCTTACAATAAATTATCAGTCTCTAGTTATTTTCTTCTTAAAGTCTTGGTGAGGATACTTTCTCTTGATCCTCAGTGATTGTTTAAAGTCCCATGTTAATTTAATTTAACTTGCAAATTCTGTTTAATTTGCAGATTCTCAAGTGAGGGAAGATCTTTGCAGATATACTCTGTTAAATGATTGGATACGTCCCTCTTCACCCCCCTTCCCTCTGGTTTTCTCGAATTCATTTCTCATATCTGCAGATCCAACACTCTCTCCTCTTCACACTCCATTTGGATGACTTCACTTCTTTTTTCACGGAAAAAAATAGAAATAATTAGAAGAGGACAACTTGGTAAACCATCTCCAGTTTTACTAACGTCCCACTGTTTGTATATTCTACCTGCCTTTACTCTAGTCACACAGGGAAGATACCCCTGCTGGTGCCTCCACTTGGAACCAAGATTCCAGCTCTTGTCATGTCTTCCGGTCCATTGCTCCTCCAGTTTTCTCCTTATCTGTTATAGCAAGGGTCAGCACACTTTTCCTGCAAAGGGCCAAATAGTAAGTATTTCAGGCTTTATGGGTCTAATGATATTTGTCACTGTGTTCCAACTGAAACTTTATAAAGGTGGGCAGAAGTCCAATCAGGCTGGCCACAACAGCTTATCCATTCCTGTCTTATATCATCAATACATTCCCCAGCTCGACTGAAGTTTATCCCCCAGCATTCAGTGGTGGTGCTGTAATGCCACCCATCTTAACAAATGCTCTTCCTACTATGAAACTTGTCCTCATTTCTCCTCTGACTTAAAATGCAATGAGAATCTGCATAGTAAAAAGGAAAGTGCATTTTTAATTTTGTTCATCTCACTAAACCTTTCCCCTAACCTTCACATTGGCTTCCTACCTCATTTTCAACTCTTTCCTCAGGAGGATGTCACCTCCTCAGGCCTTTTTAGACCCCACCTCCACTTTCTAATTCAGATTTAATTTTCTTCATAGCACTTGATGTCGAGTAGCAACATTTGTTTATTATTTATTTTATTTCCCACTTTGCAGGTAAGCTTCTTGAGGGCCAGTTGTTTACCCAGTGCTGAGAATAGTCTGGCATCTAGTATCTACTCAGTAAACGTTGGCTGAGTGAATGAATGATTTTGCCCTTGAAGGATGGAAGGATTCTATGCATAGCTCCAAGACCAGTTCCTCATACCCCACACATTTCCATCCAGTGTGGCTCAGCTGGACTGTGGCAAGGTGTTCTGTCACCCTGAACATCCAGAATACATGAAAACCTACCACTCCCAGCAGGCAATGCTCTTATTGCCCTTATCCATTCATACCCTGCCAACATCACCATCATTCAATACGAGCCCTTTCTCCCTCTCACCACCTTTGTGGTGTGGAGACAGTTCCCCGTATCTCTGGCTGACTCAGCTTTTACCTACTGGGCCAGGGACAACAGGGAGGGCGGTAGAAGGGTTGCCAGATTTGCTCTCTTTCTAGAGGTGAAGAATTAGAAGACCACAAAACGTGTTTCTCAATCCAATTCCATCATCCTCGTAGTTCATGGAAATTCCTCCTAGATTTTGGCAATAGCTTGACTACCAGTACTAGCTCTGGCCAGTGTAAAAAATTTACATCTATTTCTGGGTTTTCTGAGATTTTACTGGAAAGTTGGGAGAGAATTGCATTGGAAGGGTCTTCAGACCACATTCTGTTGTCAAATGGAACTTCCTCTCTCCCTTTATTTTAAAACGCGTCGCCCCAGCCAATGAATATATTTTTGCCTTCCTCCCCAGCCCTCTCATATCTGGAAACTAGAATGCAAAGGTAATGATTCATTAGGCAGAGTTTGTAATTTTCATTAAAGTGTTTTCATTTCTTGAAAGCTACTTTCAGAAGTTTGAGGTTTACACTAAAAGGAAGTTAGTTCTGAAGCTCATTTTTTATGCTTCTAGATTTAAACTGAACACACATGGTGAGAATGTGAAGTGACAGGCGGCCCCTTCTGGGGAGACAGGCTGTGTTTCTGCCTGTTTGTCCTTCCTCACCCCTACCCCCAGCTATGAATATAGCAGCTCTGTCCTATAAATATATATGACGAGCAGAGACGCGGCTGTTCCAGGGCTCAAGACTGAGGGTTTCTCCAGCCACGGATGCATTTCTGCAGCTGGGGGACCCAGCTGAGGGCGGGGGCAGCTCATTCGAGGGGAACAAGTTCTCCTGCTGTAATGGGTTTGGAATGTAGACGTGGGATCTGTCAAAGGAGCTTCTCTGTTCTCCATGCTGACAGCTTGTGCTCGCTCCATGACACGTGCGCTGCAGAAACATGACCTGGAACTGATGTGTCCTGGCAGAAACAAGCTGGGAGCTTTCAGCCTCTTTCTGTCTGCCTTTCTCTCTCCTCCTGGATGGCACTGAACTGTTGAAGGGGTGGAGGGGGCATGTAACTGTCAGAAGAGGGTTCCCAGCCCCACCATCAAAGCCCGCTCCATAGCCCACTAAACCCACGTGGAGGCCGTTCCCTGATTCTTCGAAGATGATGCTGTCATCTGCATGTGGGAATTTACTAAACATCCTAAAAACTCTGGGATAGGATACCTGCAAAATAGCGACTGAAAGAATGGAAAAAACAAAACCAACTTTGTAGACACACGCAAATGTGACCACTAAGTTAACAAGAAAGTAATACGGATATATCCAATTAATCTTGATGTTGGAAGATTGAGTCTATTATGATCAGGCTCGATTGCCTATCTAATGAAATCCAACTCTTTCTGTACAGCTTTAAATTTTCTTTCGGGGAGTGAGGAGGAATGTAATTTAGCTTTTGAACATCCTACCCAGGTCATCAAGCATTATAGTCATCGATTCACTCAGCAAATATTTAAAGAGTATTTACTCTGTATTAGGCACTGGGGACGCAATAGTGTAGAGGAAAAGATGATTCCCAAGGGGGCTTGTCTTTATCAGAGGCAGAGACTGATAAAAACAGGTACAGAAATAAAGTATCTGATAGGTATATGAAGTATAAGTATATAAGTATATGAAGGAATCCAGTGAGGGGCTGAGAAAGAGAATATGAATGAGAGGAAAGAACGTCTTAAGTGGACATGGACATTTAAGGTGAAATTCAAAGGATGCAAATGAGATAGTCCTTTGAGGATAGTCAGGTGAGGAATGGGGAAGAGCATCCAGGTAAAAGGAAGAGTATATTCAAAGGTCCTGCCATAGGAAAGAGCATGATTTATTTCAAGGAACTGACAGAAAACCAGTGTGGCAGAAGTTTGGAAGGGTGAGAGGGGTTAAGGGGGCCGGAAAGACAACCAAGGGCAGAATCCCTTTAACATAAAGTTAGCTGTTAAACCCTCTGTGCTCTCATGCATTTTGCATTCATGTTGCTATGGCAAATATTTGATTCTGCTTTTTGATTATAGTTAATTCTTTAAAATTCAGTCCTGTTTACTTGATTGTGAAGTCCTTGGGGTCAAAACCATGTCCGATTCTGACATGGCCATTTCTATGAATCCTACAGCATCCAGTACCTAGTACCTTGCAAATTTGTAAAGCAGGAGAAAATAATAGTGGCTCACAGGGTTGTTGTGAGGATTAAATGAGATAATACATTGAAATAACTATGGTATAACTAACATTTATTTTACCTTGTTTTACCGTTGAAGTAACTGGCTTAAGGTCACACAAATAGTAACTGGTATAGCCAGGACACAAGCCAAGCCCCACGTGCTTAGCCACCATGTTATTCTGTCTTAGTTAGCTGCTCTACCCGTAGGAAGCGCTCAGTAATTTGTGACTATTATTATCACTTAACAAAAGGGTGTTGGATCAAAACCGAACGAATGATTTGGCAGAAACTGTAGATGATCTGTAAAAGCCTTTGTATCTAGGGATAATTCTATTCATCATTCTGCTATTAGTTTGGTATTTAATCTGCTGTTTTCTTTTTCTGTATGAGTGGCTGTGACTATATGATTAAAAATCACCAGATCAGGAAAATGAATTTACTGTCTTCGGTAGACGTAAAACCACATCAGATTAACTGCAAGACTAACTCAACTATGCACAAGTTAGATATTAAGATAGATGAAAAGAATCCAATTTGACCAAAAAATGATCTTGAGACTGCATAGATCAAACTAATTTTCTTCCTTTGTGCAATTCAGTTCAATTCAAACCTTCAAATATACAGTGCAAGGCACTGCAGAGGACAACAAGAAAAATAAGCACCATCCCTGGTTGCCAAGGAGTTTGTAATCAAGTGTGATATCTTGGGGTTGGGGGTGGAGGGAATAAGGTGTCTATACAAATAGCCCTAACATAAGATTTGTTTCATGAGGTTTCAATGAATCCTGAGATTCCCAGGAGGGATGGATTGTTTCTCCAATGAGGAAATTATGGAGAGGAGGGAAGTTGTTGAAAGACTGGAGATGGGCAAGTGTGATTCTGGTTCTCAAAATGAAGAAGATGAGGCATTTTCCTCACTACAGTTTCATGGAAATTTTATGATTCTAAGTAAGATTCTAGGATTACTTATTAATAGGATGGTAGGGAGAGCTTATACACAGGAGGAATCTGGTGATTACTAAATATCATTGAAGAGGTCATGTCAAATGAATCTTTTTTTTTTCCCCTGGGGTGTCGTGGTTATTAAATTGGTACAAGTGAGAAATGTGATACATATAGAGCAGCTGAATTTCAGGATAGCCCTGGAGACAAAACAGAAGAGAAATGAGGTACATTTAAATTGATGAATTGAACAATTGCATTCAAAGGATGCTGATTCATAGATAGATGTTACCCTGAAGGACACTCTTTAGTGTCTTTTCATAAGTCTCTAACTTTAACACTGCTTGATTCATATTTAACCAGAAACTTGGGTAAAGATATAGAAGACACATTCATTAATCTGCAGATGAACTGGAGCTGGGAAGGATGGCAAACAAACATTGAAATCAACATCTAGAAAGATCTTCATTAGGTTGAAATGATGGCTCAGATATACTAAGATAAAGCTCAGTAGTTTTGATCTTGATCCAAAGAGTCAACAGCACATGAAAAAGATTGTAGAGATGTGACTTAGCAGTAGTAAAACAAGCTTCTAGTTTTAATTAGTTGACTGTGATGGGTCAACGGTGTTACATGATCCCTGAAACCATCACTACCATCCCCAGGACCACCACTGCTGCCTCAACCACTGCCACCACCATCATCACCACCACTGCCTCAACCACCGTCACCACTGTCAGCATCACCATCATTACAACAGCTTAATGAGGTCTTAGGCTGCATTCACGGAAAGAGTGTGTCTTGGAGGTGGGGGGAGGGTAGTTCCACCAATCACATCACACCTAGATCAATGTGTACAGTGTGGTGTGTCACATGCACAACCTGAAGAATGTTCAGGGGGAGGGCAGTGAAATGGGAGACGAAACCCCACAATGTGTTATGTTCAGAAGATGTAAAGGCCCTGGACTGGTTAGCCTGGAGTAGAGATGACAGAGCAAGACGGTGATAAAAGTTTCTAAATGGTCCAAGAGCTGTCACATGGAAAATCAATTTAACTTCTTTTGTAGAACGTCAACAGCCAAAACGAGAACCGGTAACGTCAATTATAGGAATACGGACTTCAGTTTATTAAAAATGGTCCCATAGCTGAAGTTGTTTAAAAATGGAAAGCATGGCTCCTGCTACAGTGTTTCCTAATGCCAGGTGCTCAAGTACAGGCTGATCACTCTTTGGGGGCTTGGGCTAGGGGTTCAAGCAGCTGACAGGTAGTTTGAGCTTGGCAATTTTAATTCCTAACCTAACCTCACTGAGCATGGTGGGAATCTAGGGACTCGGAGGGGAGACTGCTGAGGGAATCTCCTAATTGGATGGTGGGGCCATCAGATGAGGCAGCTGAAGAAAGGCAGTGGGATGATAATCTGGAGGTGTGTGTAAGGAATTTGCTGAGCCCAGCTGTGGGCCTGGAGGTGGGAGGAATGGAGAAGTAGAGACATCCCCACAGTTTATGGGGGATAAAGAGAAAGGCAGGTTTTAGTAGAAGATATATATGGACAAAAGTTTGATCACACAGGAGACTGTTTACAATAGAATGGAGGTTCAGGAAGTAGCGGAGGGAGGGTGGAGGGATCTGCAGTGTGGGTGTTGTGGACAATGTGAGGGTCCTGGAGCAGGTGGAGCGCCTGAGACAGTAATCAGACAGAATGAGAATTAAGAAAGCAGGGGTTGACCAAAGACATAGAAAACAAACTATGGTTACCAAAGGGGAAAGGGGTGAGGGGAGGGATAAATTAGAAGTTTGGGATTAACCTATACACACTACTATATATAAAATAGACAACCAACAAGGACCTACTATATATAAAATAGAAAACCAACAAGGCTCCCTGGGTGTAGCACAGGGAACTCTAGTCAATATTCTCTATAAGAGAATAGAATGTGAAAAAGAGTATATATGTATAAACTGAATCACTTTGCTGTACACCTGAAGCTAACACAACATTGTAAATCAACTCTACTTCAATTTTAAAAAGTTATAATTCTGAAGGAGGAATGGGGAGCTATTGTTTAATGGGTACAAAGTTTCAGTTTTGCAAGATGGAAAGAGTTCTGGAAGTGAATAGTAGTGATGGTTGCATAACAGTATAAATGTACTCAACGCCACTGAACTGGACACTTAAAATGATTACGATGCCAAATTTGATGTTACGTATATTTCACCACAATTTTAAAAATAAAAAATATAAAATAATTCCAAAAAAAACAGAAAAGGAAAGAAAGGAGGGGTTGGAAGGCCAGTTTGAGTACCATGTAGGCAAGAAGAGGAGGGTTGAGAGAAGGGCTCAATTAACAGGGATGTGAAGGAGGTGCTCACTTTGCATCAGTTTGCACAGCGCTCTGAACTCTTGTGCTGTGTAAATCCTGGAACAGAAAGCTGGCTTCAGAGGCCTCCCTTCCCTCTCTTACAGCAGCGGTCCCCAACCATTTTTTGGCACCAGGGACTGGTTTCATGGAAGACAATTTTTCCACGGACGGGGGCGGGGGATGGTTTCGGGATGATTCAAGGGCATTATATTTACTGTGCAGTTTATTTCTATTACTATTACATTGTAATATATAATGAAAGAATTATAGAACTCACCGTAATGCTGACAAGAGGCGGAGCTCGGGCAGTAACGCGGCTGTAAACACAGATGAAGCTTTGCTCGCTCACCTGCCGCTCACCTCCTGCTGTTCAGCCCGGTTCCTAACGGGCCACGGACGGGTACCGGTCCGTGGCCCGGAGGTTGGGGACCCCTGTCTTGCAGGATTCACATGTGCTCTTCGGTGGTAACTTGCCATTCCCAGAAGGTTGATTCCCATTTGGCCATCTCCACCTGACCCTTTCCCATTCGACTTCAAACATACATGGTCTCCACCATTGTAAATGCTGGACTTAAGGAAAATTTCTGTGCCTGAAGCATAGATTCTGAAACAAAAACTCACAAGTAAACAGGAATATATATTTTTTCAAATCATGAGAAATTCTATCTTAGTAATAGCTGGCTTTAGTAGCAAGTAGGAGATATTTTTATACCATCTGTCTCAGAAGGGTCTCTAAACATTTTAACATACATGTGATCTTCAAAATTCCTTGTGCGGTGTGTGACTGCGAAATAGCTGAAGGCATGCTAGAAGCCATCAGAAGATGGCATTTAAAGAGAAGTTGAATTTTCTTCTCACATTTGATGGGGGAGTTCAGTTCTTCTTAGCCATAGGGCAGCATTTGCCTTCTCTGCTAAATAGCCATTTTTGCTCGTCATAGAATCTGAAATAAGATTACTTCGTGTATAACCCGTAATGTAGTTATCTGAGGCTTTCATACATTTTCTTTAAAATACTATTTTTACAGATTGTCCCCAGCATTCTTGTGGCTTCAAATTGTCTAATTTAAAAGTACAGAAAGATTGTAGGAAGACCTTTTGTCATTTAAATTTTCTTCAAAAGCTGTTTACATGAATACTTCACAAGGGTATTCTGTTGTATGTGCTGGGCAGGCAGGGATCACTATAACTGCTTAGCTGTTAGGAAAAAAACATTTTTCCTAATGTCACTTTGCCTCTGGCGGAGCAGGGACAGTACAAAAAATTACCCTGTCTCCCTTCCATCCATGCTCTTTTCACTGAAAGAAAATTATTTTCTCCTCTGTGTCCCAGACTATGGAACACTAATAGTTGCAGACTGTATGTCGTCTGCCCATCACTATACCCACTGCCTGACCTGGTGCTTGGCATTTAGTAGGCCTTGAGAAATCTTGATTTATGTTGAGGGAATCCTAATAGATCAGGTTCTACAGAGGAGCTTTTCTGATTAATCAAGAAACTGTTTTCATTATTAGATTTGTATGAAAACTAGAGTCCTCATGAGACTTAAATGCGAGAGAGAGAAAATTGATCCTCTTACTTATGTGGAGTCAGAGAGGCCTGGCTGGGAACAAACCTAATAAATACCATCCCACCTAAAGTGGCTTTGTTGGCCGTTACTTTGAATCATCTTGTGACTGCTAGGGAACCCGAAGCTGCACATGTAGAAAGAGCCTAATAAGATGGATAACAGGGAAGGAGAAAATCTGATTAGACAGACAACCCTGCCTAATCGGAAAATAACCACATAGGCTGAACACAAACGTGCTGTTCTCAGCTGATAGCTGCTGGAAGCTGCTTCTCCTGGAGCTTTTTTTTTTTTTTTTTTTTAATTTTCCCCTTAAAGTGGCTTTGTTGGCCGTTACTTTGAATCATCTTGTGACTGCTAGGGAACCCGAAGCTGCACATGTAGAAAGAGCCTAATAAGATGGATAACAGGGAAGGAGAAAATCTGATTAGACAGACAACCCTGCCTAATCGGAAAATAACCACATAGGCTGAACACAAACATGCTGTTCTCAGCTGATAGCTGCTGGAAGCTGCTTCTCCGGGAGCTTTTTTTTTTTTTTTTTTTTTAACTTACTCTCCATCCATTTTCTTTCTCTCCCATTTTCTCTCTCCGTCAATATCCTGGTCTTAGGTTTCTAACAAAGTTGGCCTGTGATTTTGTTACAAGATGCAAAGGCATTCCTGGCTGTGTGCAGGGCTAAACAAGACATCTGTGTAAATATGTTTGGATTTGTAATCTCATCCCACTCCCCAGCCTACAGCCTTTGATAGGATTAGCTGTAAGACTAGTGCCCAGGTAAATTTGCACTGACTAAAGCCCGTGTGAGCCCCCGATGGGTTAATCAGACCATTATAATCAGGTCCACAAGCCTTAGAGCTGTGCTCTTTGGAGAGCACGGTGGGAGAGCGTTCTCTTTGTGCAGAAGCCATAGAATAACCTGAGGTGAACTGCATGTCTTTCATCACTGCGTCATTTTCTGAAATAAACTATGTGCAAAGTGATCCAGAAAAGCTGGGAAACAAGCTGAGCCGTGGGTTAGACCATGGCCAGGGATGGGGAAGTGTTGTGTCTCGTAGTGATAATGACCAGGGTTCTTGGCCTTCCCCAATCAATAGAAATTGATCGGAGGCCAGACAAGGAATTCAGGCAAGGTTTTATCGGGACCCCTGCTGCAGCAGCGGGGATCGAGAACAAACACCATGTTCCCCTGCTTGCTCGCTCCGTGAGGGTGGCGTGAGCTTGTTCCTTATATGGGGTGAGGGCAGGGGTTTGTCCAGGGGTTGCGCCAGAGGGGTGTCTTAGGTGTTTTGTCCACCCCTTAGGTGATCCAGACTGGAAGCAACCGAAGTGCCCAGTAACAGGTGAATGCATAAATAAAAGAGATCTAGCCATATAATGGAATACCACTCAGCACTAAAAAAAGAATTAACTACTGGTACATATAATAACGTGGATGAATTTGCATACACTCTGCTACGCAAAAGAAACCAGACAAATGATTCCATTTGCAAACATACCTCGTTTTATTCACTTTGCTTTATTATGCTTTGCAGATATCGCATTTTTTACAAATTGAAGATCTGTGGCAACGCTGTGTCAAGCAAGTCTATCGGCACCATTTTTCTAACGGCATTTGCTCACTTCGTGTCTCTGTGACATTTTGGTAAGTCTTGCAATATTTCAAACTTTTTTATTATTGTTATATTTATTGTGGTGACAGTGATCTTTGATGTTACTACTGCCACTTGCTGAAGCCTCAGATGATGATTAACATTTTTTAGCAATAAAGTCTTTTTTAACTAAGGAATGTACATTTCGTTTTAGACATAATGCTGTTGCACACTTAAAAGACTATAGTATAAATTAAATGCCACTTTTGTAAGTAGTGGGAAACCAAAAAATTCGTGAGACGTTTTATTGCAATATTTGCTTTATGGAGGTGGTCTGGAGCAAAACCCACATTATCTTCAAAGTCTGCCTGTATACAATGTTCTAGAACTGGTAAAAATAATTTATGGCACTATCTATTAGAATGGATAAATTATTTAAAAAGCTAGAACTCTGATGGGAGTGCAAAATGGAACGGTTACTTTGTAAAATATTTTGACAGTTTCTTATAAAGTTAAATGCTTCCCACACAACCCGGCAATCCCTTTTTACCCAAGGGCAATGAAACCTCTGCTCACACAAAATTCTGCACATGAATGTTTAGAGTGGCTTTTTTCATAGTAGCCCAAAGCTGAAAACAACCCAAACGTCCCTTACTGGGGAATAAATAAGCAAACTGTGATATACCAACATAACGGGATATGATTCAGCAATAAAAAAGGTATAGATTGCTGATACATGCAACAGAGTGAGTGAGGTTTACATGCTTTATCTTAATGAAAGAAACCACACCCAAAAGGTTACATATGTGCTCTAGGTTCCCATTTGTATGATTCTAGAGAAAACAGATGAATGGCTGCAAGAGGCTGAGGGTTTGGGGGTCGGGGGGCTGGTTCCAAAGACTACGGGGGAAATTTTTAGAGAGACGAAAATGCTCTGTATCTTGAAAGTTGTGATGGTGGTTACATGACTCTGTTTATCAAAACTCACAGAATTGTGGACTTGACTTTCTGGGTGTGTCTCCTTCAGCAGAAGCTGTATACATCATAGAAGCCATGAGAGAAACAGCCTGGTGGGGAGAAGATCGATGAATTATAATCAGGGAAATAACCACCAAGAGAATTAGCCAGCAGCAACCATATCAAGCTCCTTCCCATCTCTTAAAATCTCTGACTCTGAGGACTGGTAGTATTAAGAAGCAGTGTCCTTTTCTCTCCAAGAATTCTACTGCATGACTTGGCAGCCTGGGCATCTGCTTATTAGATTAGGGAAATCATCCCTCTTTGCTGAGAGAGACCTGACTCTAAGGGAGATAATTCCTTTTACACGTCAGGTTAGACTAAGTTGAGGGAAGAAAGAGAAATTCAATGAAATTCAATGGCTCACTACAATAGAAGTTAGCTAGAGCTCATCCGGGTGGCCCCTCTGAACCAGAAGGGAGGCCGTAAAATGAAGTTGAGGTGTGTTCTCCCCAGTAAAAGGGGGGAGATGCATTTTGGTGGCCAGCTAGCAGTCTTCTTCACACTCTGAAACCATCCAAAATAAAAAAAAATGACTCCTTTAGCTGCTTTGCTTATCAAGGATTTGACTTAAATCTGGCTAGCTATTCGCAACTCTACTATTTTTATCAGTGCTTTTTTTTTTTTTTCAGTATGCGGGCCTCTCACTGTTGCGGCCTCTCCCGCTGCGGAGCACAGGCTCCGGACGCGCAGGCTCAGCGGCCATGGCTCACGGGCCCAGCCGCTCCGCGGCATGTGGGATCTTCCCGGACCGGGGCACAGAACCCGTGTCCCCTGCATCAGCAGGCGGACTCTCAACCACTGCGCCACCAGGGAAGCCCTATCAGTGCTTTTGATAGAAAGATAAAGGATGGGGGCTAAGAAGGTGAAAAACTGTAAGAGCAGGTTCAATAGTGAAGGATCTTACACTTACGGCCTTCAGTGATGCTGATGAATTATTTGTGGGCTTAATGATGACGTAGCTCTCTTTCTTCTCTATGATCATAGATCGTTGATAGGGGTTGAAAAATTATTGGTAAGGCAAAATTTTTATTTGATGCAACACTAAATAGGCAAATAAGGAACTGTTAGGTTTAGCTGCCTTTGAGTTGGTTTGAACTTAGATGGCAGTATAGGATGAAATCTTCCAGACAGTAAGATGCTAATTGGTGAGATCTTTTTAGGCTTTGCACAAGGTTTTTTAAAATATCAAATGCATTTCAGTTTGATCGAGGGGAAGGGAGTGGCACTGGGGAAAATGATCCAAAGGAGTGATACTGACAGACCTAAGCACACAGGCATTAATTTGGAGCAATTCTAATAAGTGTAGTGACAATATGAAGTAAACAGGTACAGTTGCAACAAAAGACCAACAAAATGTAGGCCATCATTAGCATGAGCAGTGGAAAGAAAACATAGAGTATTACCTTATCTTTGCATCAAAATATAGAAGTCTACACCAGTGGAAGGTGCTGGCTGCCAACAATCATTGAGAAAAATGATGCTACTTGGGACGCATAGCTAAGGACCAGTAGGTAAGCAAGGAGAGAAAGCATCTAGGATATACATGTGAAGGTAAACTATAACAAAAGAAAATACAACTTTTTAGTCATTATGAGAAAGCGCTCAATAAATATTCATTATATAAATGCATACATGAATCAAGCCCTATAGGGCACAGAACACAGATTTATTAACCAAATACTGGAAGTAAGGATCAAAGAGATAAATGTAGCACACTCACAAAAAAGGAAAAAGTACTTTACACAATAGTAAACCTCTTTCCTTAAGGAGCAGATCATGAAAAACTTAGTGGGACTGGGTATAAATAAGCCCATGTATAATATAGCACTAATGGTTATTAAGGGAAGCAAGGGGTGTTGGAGACTTTTGAGACTGCTGCAAAAATGTAATTAAGCAGGGGAAAATTCTCCAAACCATGCCTTTCTACAAATTGTCCCTCGAGCTCACCATCAGAAAGAGGATGATGGGATGAGTGGCCCATGTGTCCACTATGCTTGTTCCTTTATAAAAACAAGCATTTAATGTAAAACCGGACTCAAAGACAAGCAATTGCTCCTCTCAGCATTCCTGGGTTGGGCGGCCTGCTCTGAGATGCCGAGGAGGGTCCTGTGATTGATGACCTCCGAGCTAAAAAGACATCTATGATAATGGAGGGGTGGGGCCAGTCAGGAATTGTCTGTGTGCCCATTTGTGTCACAAGACAGTCTCAGGAATAATCGTGATGGAACTTCTCCAGCCTGGGGGCTGGGGGTAGGGTGGTGATTAATGCTCAGAAGATTGAGAGTAAGTGCACTGGCTATTTTTGGTTGCTATGTCTCTCTGGAGGAGAGGACTGAGGGGGGAAGGAAGCAGAAGGTGGAGAAAAGGGGAGCAGAAGGCAGCAGGAACCCCCCAATGACACCGAGATTTTGTGCCAGAGAGCAGGTCCCTTGGGACAAAGTGTGGCAGTTTCCTACAAGTAGAAAAATGCACATGAGTCCCCCAGAGCCCACATACCCGATGCCAGAGGATCACAGACAGAGGAGGTCTGCATGGCATCCTGGAAGGGCCGGGGTGGGATTGTGAGGGTAAAAGAATCAACCTGCCTATCTGCACAGCTCTGGCGACATCCTTTCAAATCTGGTCTCCTTTCTGAGATTTCCTCTTTGATCTCTCAGTTGAAAAGTCTGGTCGCCACAATGCATAAATCCCCAGTGCTGGGATATTGTGTGATGCATCCAAGTTCCTCTTTAGGGCACCTTGTCTCAGGACAAAGGTGTCAGCAGTGACCACCAGCAGGCTGACCCCTGGGTCTTCCTGACGTGAGTGGAGCTGTATCGCTTGGACATAAGTGTCAGCTGGATGCTGTATCGTGTGGACAAATGAGCTTTTCCTCTCCCTGTTCTGGGACTTATTTCTGTTAGTTCTCTGCCTTTCTCTTCGTGCACTGTGTCTCTTTTTCCCTCCCTCCCCTCTGCCTGCCCTCTCTCGATTGCTTGTTCACGCAGGACATTTTTCAGTCTACAAAATGTAGCAACACATTTATTACCCCTGGGTGACTCTGCAGACAATCAAGAAAATGCATTTCAGCATGATGAAGTGTCATGAACAATGAATGTATAGCAAAATAAATGACTCTATAAATGAAGAAAAACATCTCACTAATGCAGAGTGCAGGAATATCTGAAGGTAACAATTTACTTCAATTAGCAGTGATTTAAAAAAATAAACCCATGCATCAAAACCAGATATTTATAAAGGGTTTCAGACTTGTAGAGGGCAATTATTTAGCCAGGGGGTTTGTTGAGAGGGAGGTGGGCTGCCATCACTGAAGTCCTGCTGCATCCTTTGTGTCAGGTAGCCTTCTGTGACCCCAGGCCTGGGTTGATGCCCTCGAGTTCTCATTACCCAGGTGCATAACTTTATCTTGCACTTGGCACATTGTCTGGGGATTGCTGTCTCATGCACGTGCCCCTCTGGCTAGATTGCAGACATCTGTATCCTGGGCACCTAGTACAGGGCCCCTAACATGGTGGATGGTTAATGCGTGTTTGAGAAATGAATAATTGATACTGACTCCAAAATCAGTTTGACACCCCACATGATAGCAGGGTGTAAAACCCAGTGTGTGGCTTCATGCCTCCTTGTGACCTGAGCAGTGCAGGCTGGGAACCTGCAGGATCAACTACCCATTATGGATTGCCTTTAGATAGACTCTAGGTCAACCTTGCATAGGGTGGGTCTCAGCAGCAAACTTTACCATGAATTCATGCACCGTCACTGTTGCCCTGGGTCACCTTCAAGCCTTTGCTTAAATATCACTCTCTCCTTGAGGCTCCCTCTGATGACTCTATTTACAGCTGCACATACCCCAGCCCACACCAGGATCCTGATTCCTCTTACCCTGTTCTCCACTTTCTTCTATAGCTCTTATCTCCTTCTAATGTATTATGTAATTTATTTATTCATTTTGTTTACTATTTATTGTTACTCTTTCCCATTAGAATGTGCCCCACATGTGCCTGGCACACAGTAGGTATTCAATAAATAAATATGTGTTGAATGAATACTACCATGTGACACTGGCCAGGAGACATAAACTACAGCCTAAAGCAATGGTTTTTTGTGTGTGTCCTTTGGAAACTAGAGTTCCCACTGAGATGTTTCTGGCTGAGGGAAGCTGAAAGGGAGGCTAAGTGTGTAGGGTTTAGGGGATCTGCCCTTTATGCAACCACTTATCTGTTTTATATAGTGAAGTTTTATAAAATATTTCTTTTGAGAAAGGAGTTCTACTGCTTTTAAGAAAACATGTTTGATTCCACTCTTTACCTCCCAGGAAAAGCTGAGAGCTGAGATTTTTCATCTGCTTGCTCTGGGCCGAGCAGGGGGGATATATGTCACCTACTAGCTCAGGCTGCCATCTCTATTTTCCCCAGGCAGCTAGACTGTGCTGTACCCATCAGAGCTGTAGTACTGGCAAGACAGAAGCCAGTCCTCGGGGGAGCCCTCTTGGAAAAGCTGGGGTGCTAGGTGCATGTACCAACACCTTCCTTTCCCTAGGTGAAGGTGTAAATATAAACACACAATGGAATACTATTCAGCCTTTAAAGAAAAAACATGGAATTTCTGCAATATGTGACAATATGGATGAACCTTGGGGACCTTATGCTAAATGAAATAAGGCAGTCACAAAAGACAAATACTGCATGATTCCACTTATATGAGGCAGCAAAAAATAGTCAAACTCAGAATCAAAGAGTGGAATGGTGGTTGCCAGGGGCCAGGGGAGGGAGAAGTAGGGAGTTACTAATCAATGGGTGTAGAGTTTTAGTTAAGCAAGATGAAAAAATTCTGGAGGTTAGCTATACCACATCATACGTAGTTAGCAATGCTGGATTATACACTTAAACATTTCCTAAGAGGGTAGATCTCATGTTAAGTGTTCCTATCACAATAAAATTTTTTTTTAAAAAGGAACCATGTTTGAAACCCACTGATTTATAGCAAAACATACCTCTTTCTGTGTTTAAACAAAAATACACCCTGGAGGATCTTTATTACCTCTACCCTGAACTCTATGTAAAGTAGAATGGGTTCTTATTTATTGTTTATCAAGGTCTACCACAGGTTTTCTAAGCTTTTTCTACTCAAAATGTGTGGGTCCCTAGGCCAGCAGCAACAGTGTTGCACGGGAGCTTGTTAGAAATTCAGAACCTCAGGCTTCACCCCAGACCTACTGAGTCAGTATCTGCATTTTTTTTTTTTTTTTTTGCGGTACGCGGGCCTCTCGCTGCCGCGGCCTCTCCCGTTGCGGAGCACAGGCTCCGGACGTGCAGGCTCAGCGGCCATGGCTCACGGGCCCAGCCGCTCCGCGGCATGTGGGA
This sequence comes from Neophocaena asiaeorientalis asiaeorientalis, assembly GCF_003031525.2. Lineage (NCBI taxonomy): Eukaryota > Metazoa > Chordata > Mammalia > Artiodactyla > Phocoenidae > Neophocaena > Neophocaena asiaeorientalis. The sequence continues at coordinate 1,159,300 of NW_020174372.1, read as the reverse complement.
TCCTCTCGGACCGGGGCACGAACCCGTGTCCCCTGCATCGGCAGGCGGACTGTCAACCACTGCGCCACCAGGGAAGCCCCAGTATCTGCTAGATCCCCAGGAGATCCTAAGCCACCCCTAAGGGCTGTGTTTCCAATGCTGCAATTTCTTACACTTCTTAGAGTGATGTGAGTGCAGTGGGCAGCTAGGTTTTCCTTGTGCTGACTGCTGACAACGTTGGGTAGACAGAGCAGGTGAAGAGGTGGGAAGCACGGTATGTGGACACCCCGCAGCTGAGATAATTAGACTTGAGCAGCTGACTGCATGCCCAGGACTGGCTTGTTTGTCTAAAGAATAGAGTGAGAGCACGAGTAATTGAAATATACCATATTCCCTGAACTTCATTTCAGCCAGTACTTTCAACCTCTTCCTGTAATACATCTTCTGCCATTGCTGCTAGCAAAGAGGTAAAGTGAATGGAATTACGTTTCAGCTCCTTTCTCTGCTCCTTTGCCAAGTGGAATTACTAACAAGGGATGA
>NW_020174372.1:1041751-1158749 GCF_003031525.2 Neophocaena asiaeorientalis asiaeorientalis | reverse complement strand
GGGGGGGGGAGGAGTAAAAGAGGAAGAGAAGCAGAGGGCCTATACAATCCAAAAACATGATAACCAAGCTATAACCTCTGAAAAAGTAAGGTCTGACTGCAATTAATTTGAAAAGCACACACAACCTAAAAGTCAAACTTTGTTAATTATGCTTGGAAATAGGAGTTTAGTGAGGCAGCTTAGATTTTACCCACCTACTGCTTGCTGTAGGCAGTCAAGCAGAAATATACTATTTCTTGAGCAATTGCAAGAGATCCTATAAACAGCTTTCAGTTCTACTTTTATCTTCTGTGTAACTTAGGGTTGTGGTTCCTGATGAATGATTTGTGTCATCTTCCTATACGATTTTGAAACTTCCCATTAAGAGATGAATAAAAAGTCAACAACATTATCCACATCATTAGCTTATGTAATAAAAAGTGATTTAATACAGCTAGCTTTCAAACGCGTGTAAAATAGATCTCGTTGAAAGTATAAATTTTTATAATGTTTATGTTCTGCTTGGATTGAATTACCTTAAATAACAGAAAATTGCCATCCTACCTCACTGATAACCATCAACACTGAAGTCATTATTAGATTATGAAAATTTTACCAAAACGGTTGGACAGTGCTGTAATTTACATTGCCGGTGTTGTTGCACAGCTCATTGGATAACCACTCACCCTGCCCTGCCCCGAAACTGACCAGTTACATCTTCAGCCAACAGGAGTTAGAGCATGAGCTTTTAGGCTGCTGGAGATGGGAGTGGGATGTATGAAAGAGGGAAAGATACACTTATTATTTAAGAAATACATATGTTTTTGTGTTACTGAAAGATTTGGTGAGTCAGATGTGGATGTTTTCCCTCTGATTTCAGGCACTACCAGAAATGACGGGGAATTCCCCCACTTGTTTCCACATTCCTGGCCTTCTTTGGATGGAGGTTCTGGTGAGGGAGGACCCAGGGGACTATGGGTTTGAAACTACACCTCAAATACTCTCCAGGTGGTTGAGTCATGTCTTGTTACTGAAGCTACTTAGGTCACCAAGTCTCAGTTCCCTAATCAGCATCAGGAACTCCTCTGAACATTCACAAGCCATGTTCAACAATAGTCAGCACTGGTCACACCTCATCCCTCAAAGGTTGTGTCCAGATTTGGGTTTTGTAATGTCATCTATTTATGGTACATTGTCACGTGGAATTATATCACATTTTTACAACCGACATTTTTCAGTCTTTATCCTTACTGATCTCTTAGCAGCATCTACACCATCCATCCTTGCTGATTACCCACTTTCTCTTTGAAACATTCTGCTTCCTTGGTTTTCATGACAGAGGATTATCCTGGTGTTCCTTCTGTTTTTCTCACCAGACCTTCTCTCCTTCTCTTACAGGGGCTCAGTCTGCTCAATCTGAGCATGAAATGTTGATGTTCTTCAAGTTCATCGTGGTCTTCGGTCTGTAGTCTCAGACTGGTTCTGTTAGCTTCTTACTCTATTCTCTCTCCCTTATCAACCTCATTCACTCCCTGAGTTCAATGACCATCTACATGATAACGACTCCCCGGTTATCATCTTCAGCTCAGAGCTATCAATAGCTCTTTTTCTTCTCAATAGCTATCAATAGCTCAACTTTCTTCTCAATAGCTCTGCTTGGATTTTGATGAACACCACTTCTCCCCTCACAGTGGATTTCTCTTCTATCCCATTCAAAGGCACCACCATCTAACGAAAGTAAGCCAGAAAATAAGTCATATTCCTGGACACCCGTCTCTCCCTCACCAGAGACATTCAATCATCACCCACTTGTCATTTCATCTCTGAAACCTCTCTCAAGTCTCTCCACCTACACAATCACCATCGTAGTCCAAGTTTTCATCTCCCACCAGGATTATTTTGATTGAACCCTCTCCAAACCATTCCTCACACTACAGCTGGAGTGATCTTTTAAAAATGCAAATCTAATCATGACTTTTCCTGTTTAAGACCTTCATTTTGTTCTTTAGCTTAAGGATCAAGCATCCTCAACCCTGCCTATGAGATTTATACAAACTCACCTCTGATGACACCACCAGTCTCGTCTTTCCTGTCGTTTACCTCCGGGCTCTGCCACACTGGCCTTCTATTTCAGCTCTTCACATTGTTTCAGGCTCCTTTCTTCAGGCCTTTTTCCAAATAGTTTTTCTTTCTGGAATTCTGTTCTCTCCCTTGCTGCTTTCCCATAGCATTTATCAAGATTTTATCTTGGACGTGATCACTTCTCTTCACTTTTTCACTCAGAGTATTCAACCACTCCCAGGGTTTTAGTAGTCATTTCTGTGTAGAGAATACCCAAATACACCTCTTTTAAAGCTGTGAATGAGCATTTACAACAACGGATATTTACACCTAAATGTTTTAACTTCACTATGTTGCAAACTCGTCTTCTCCCCAGATCTGCTCCCTTTCATGTCCTCTATATCCTGGTAATGGTATTACCTGTCTCAAAGTCACTCAAGTTTTAAAATAACATCTTTAGCGAGATATAATTCACATACCATAAAAGCTACCCTTTTAAAGCATGTAATTAAGTGGTTTTTAGTATATTCACAGAGTTGTGCAATCTTCACTTCTATCTAATTTTGCAACAATTTCATCACCCCCAAAAGAAACTCTAAACCGATTAATAGACTCTCCTCACCCTTCCCTCCTCCAGGCCCTGGAAACCATTAACTGACTTTCTGTCTCTATGGAATTATCTATTCTAGACACTTCAAAAGAATAGAATCATACAATATGTAGCTTTTTGAACTGGCTTCTTTCATTTAGCATATGTTTTCAAGGTTCATTCATGTCGTAGCATGAATTAATGCTTCATTCTTTTTTACAGCTGATTAATATTCCATTATACAGATATAACATATTTCTTTATCCATTCATCAGGTGATGGATATTTGAATTGTTTCCACTTTAGGCTGTAATGAATGATGCTGCTGTAAACACTCCTGTACAGATTTTTGTGTGGACATGCGTTTCCAATTCTTCTGATTATTTTCCTAAGAGTGGAATTGCTGGGTCTTTCAAAACTTCTCCTTTCCCCGTTGCTCCTTATTATAGTTCTTCCTGCATCAAATTAATAAGATTAATAGCCAAAATAAAGTCCAATTCTGTCACTTCAGTGGTCAAAAATCCCTCAGCGACTTCCTAATGCCCTCCATAGTGTGGTCCTTGCCTAATATTTTGGTCTGAATTCCAACTACTCTACTGTAAAGTTGACTTATTTGTAAAGTCTTTCCTGAATAATCCCGACCCCCCCACCCCAATCAAAACCATATGGACTCTACAAATCCTTTCCTACGACTTCTATAAGCACATCCATTTGTACTTGTATATAAGTCCCAGAACAACCAAGGGGAGAAGAAGGGGTGGGATGAACTGGGAGATTGGGACTGACATAGATACACTACTATGTATAAAATAGATAACTAATGAGAACTTACTGTCTAGCACAGGGAACACTACTCAGTGCTCTGTGGTGACCTAAATGGGAAGGAAATCTAAAAAAGAGTGGATATACGTATATGTATGACTGATTCACTTTGCTGTATGGCAAGAAACTAACACAACATTGTAAAGCAACTACACTCTTCTAAAAATTAATTTTAAAAAAGTCCCAGAACACTGTGCAAGTGCTAGAACAATGCACATAGTAGATACTCAAGAAATGTGTATCGAATGAATAAAAAAAGTATTATGTATAAATATTTGTTTTCATATCTCTTCCCCATGTGTTCATTGAATTTATTCAACACCACCTATCAGGCAGTAAACCTCATGAGGGAAAAGGACTATATTTCAAACATCCTTGAATCTTCAGCTGGTAACATGCTACTTGGCCTATACTGTTTTCAATAAATAATTGTTGAATGGCTGAATCAATCACTCAGTCAAAACCAAATTACTATTCTCCAGTCTTTGGACATGCTTTGAATTTCCCCACTGCTTTGTCTTGGAGGGCATAGTTTCTTCTGTCTGGAGCATCATCTCTCTCTTCTAAAAGACTCATGTCAAATAATACTTCATCTGTTATACCTCTTTCGTCTCTTAGTTCAGTAAGAAATAATCTCACTACACCCTTATAGCACTTTATTTGTAACCATCTCATGGAAAATCCTATCCTGCCTTCCTCCCATTTCAGCTCATGGTACCATTAAACCAAAATCTGGAATAGCCTTTGATTCCTCTCCTTTCTTTAGCCACACATCAACCTATCAGCAAGTTCTACTGATTATGACTCCAAAGAAGAGCCTGAATTCCTCCATCTTTCTTTAGCACCTTGGCTATCACCCTTGTCCAAGTTGCCGTCATCTCTTCACTCAATTCCTGCAACGACCTTGCAACTGGTCTCTTTACTTTCACTCTTGTGTCTCTACAAGACTGAATTTATATATTCATATTATTACATTTATGTTAAATTTAAGCATTTAAGAATATACATTGGCTTCCTCTTGAACTTAGATTAAATCCATAGTCCTATGCTTGGGTAGGATCCCGAGGCTGGACCCGATCCTCTCCAGGGTCCCGTGTCCTCCCTGTCTCTCCCTGGCTCCACCTGCCAGTGCCATCAGCCTGGAATATCGGGTGGGAGTTGTATTTTACTTCCCATTCTGCTAAAAACTGTGTAACTCGGGATGTGTCACTTGACTTCTGGGACTCAGTGTAACTATCTCTAAAATGAAGGGAGTGGACTAGATGCTTGTAAATGGTCCCTTTAATTTCATTATCTTCAGAGTTCCTGAAGTCACTTGTCTCTACAGCCAGGATGGGTTATTAGTAGGAATCATTTTTAATACTGCTAGACAACAAAAAATACATGTTTGTAATGCTCTAATACAGTTGTATGCTGTAACAATTTATTATGCTCAAACAAATATATCTTCTGAGACCTGAAAGATGAAAGTGAGTGCTTCATAAAGTATACAAATGTCTAAATTATTTTTCTTTCTTTTTAATAAGTGGGGATTTCAGACAGTCGCTTAACTGACTGCTGCTGGTTCATACATGCCATGTTGATTTATTTTGTTGACATATTTCTTTATCAGAAAAAGTTTAAAGTTTTTTCTTTTATTAAACATTTTTTTTGTTGTTGGGAGGGAGGTGTGCTGTTTCCCTATTGTTGTAACAAAGTACCACAAACCTGGTGGCTTAAAACAATACAAGTATATTATATTTCTGGAGGATGGAATGGATGTCACCATTTAGGGTGGTGGTTTCTACACAGGGCCTATGGAGCTCTGAAGTTCCTCTGCTAAGGAGACTCTGTGCAGGATTATGAGGGGATAGAAGAGGCTTCAACACTCTCCCACTGCTCAACCAAGGCTTAATATAAGGATTATATTTTATCTGTTTATGCTCCTATGTAAGTATGCAAATAAAAGTTTTCAAGGCTAAACTGATTACAAGCTGGAGGCAAAAGAAAGCTATAGGAGGATTTTGAGTAAGACAAAATCAGGTGCATTTTAGAAAAATCATTCTGAATCCAGACTAGAGTATTAGTCTCCAAGTTGGCTTGGTTGTTGCCAACTGGCACCAAACATCTAGTCTCTTCGAAGGCTGTGAAATGGATTTCCCTTTAACTGCCTTCTCAGTAGTTATGCATTAGTTTCTGATGAGAGAAACTTGTGGAGATTTAATGGGCAAAGGTGAAGCACAAGCCATTATACTCGGCAGCTGCAGCAGTCATGGGAGTGGTCCCACAGAGTTTCCTGGGATCTTTGCAGGAGCTCTCATTTCCCAGTCCACTTTTGTTGGACTGTTGCTTCTCAGACTTCTGCAAACTCCAGCTTTTCTGCTTCAAGTTGAAGTGGTGACTCTTTCTCTAATCCCCTGACTACCCACCTTTGCAGGCCGACCTTCACTTCCTAGCTTCTCCCTCCTTCAGGTAAGTCGAAATTCTCATGTTAAACCCCTTAGTCCTGTAATTGTTGTAGCGTCTCTCATCCTGACAGACCCAGACTGATACGTGATTATTCCTGTGTACCAAATAATCCATTGCATGGGGAAGATCATTGTGTGCTCAATTTTTTCACTCATAGTGGTGTGAAGTCTTAAAAGTTTGAGAATATTGGGAAAGAAAATGGCCTTGGGAGAGAATGTTCAGTCAGGAGGCTATTTCAGAAGTAGTCCAGCGGAGAATGGATAAGGATCTGAAGTGAGGCAGTGGCAGAGGCAGTCGTGATTTAAGTGGTATTTAGGATGTAAAATAAATAGGAAGCACTAACTAGTAGATCCCTAGTTACTAGTGAAAGAGGAAAAGAGAAGGACGCTTCAAAGATGACTCCTAGGTTTGCAGCTTAGGTCCTTCCTTTCACAAAGCAAGAGCTATTGCTTGGTTGGTTGGTTGGTTTGCTTTTCCTCTCACCCTGCTCAACAATTTAGAAACACATCCACCTACCAAAACCAAGTGGGATTCACCTCAGGAATGTGAAGAATGATGTAATAATAAGAAACCTGTCCCCAAAACATGTTGCATAAAAGCTCTAAGAAAAAACATGATTGTGGTAGATTCAGCTAACCATCCACCCAATTTTGTGTTTTCCATTCCACTGTATAGTGCTGTTACTAGGAAATGGTGCCCAGATGGGACTATGTGACTAGTTCTTGCCAAAGGAATGTGGGTGGTGGCAATGTGTGCCACCTCTGGGCCAAAGCTGTTTAAGAAGCTGGCAGGCATCCTTCACAATTTCTTCCCCTTCCATCAGCATGATTTAGGCAATGGCAAGGCCCTAGGAGCTAATGCAGCCACAGATGGAAGGAATCTGTGTCCTTGAATTACCTTATGGAGGAGAGCCACCTGCCTTAGTGTTATATGACTGAGAAATAAGACTTCCTTTGTGTTATGCCCCAAAATGTGTATTAGCTCCATTTGTTATAGCAGCTTAGTCTACTTTAAATAGTACAAGGATTATTATAGAAGCCCCAAAGCATGAAATAAGAATAAATAATAATTGCTGATACAAACCTTTAGAAACCAGATTAGTTACAAGCTTTCTTAATGTGGGGTGCATGTGTAGAATAAATTTGGTTGGAAAAAAATATATTTTTATTTTCACTAACATTCAACTGAAATTTAGCATTTCTTTTCATTATGAATATAGGCAACAAATTGTTTTCAGCAGCTCCCTTGACTTGGCACCAATAGAAAACACAGATCTTTTCCTATCACATTATAGTTATTGCAGATATCTTATAAAACTATTTATAGTTATCACTCATTCAAAATTATAGTATCTATTAGACCTGCTGCTAGATCTTATAATTTAAAGCATGAATAAAAAGCACATGTACTCTATCACAAGTTAAAAAGTATTTTGATAAATGTATTTCAAAATAATTGATTTTAATTTTTTGGCCGCTCCGTGCAGCTTGTGGGATCTTAGCTCCCTGACCGAGGATTGAACCCGGGTCCACGGCAGTAAAAGCGTCGAGTCCTAACCACTGGACCGCCAGGGAACTCCCAATCGATTTTTAACAATATATGTATTTTATGTATTTAAAAACATTATTCTGGAGAGGAACCCACGGCATGAAAAAAGGGTAAGAATCCCTGAAATATATATCCTCAATGTAGCAATGAATATCTAATTTAAAACAACAGGGCTGCTGCTTCCAAGTGTTATATTTCTAGTTTGAATACTAGCTAAGATATGATAAAAAATATAGACAGAATTATAACATGTTAAGAAAAAAATCTCATAGTAATCTTAAGCATCAGAATATTATTAAATAATGTAATAATATAAGGAATAAAACAAAGCTGTGCACGTTTGCATATGTGTGGACACACACATGTAAAGGTCTGTAATCTTTTTATTGAGGGCAACCAGAGCCATGTAGACCAGTTAGATTACTTTTAGGATGTTTCTTTCTGATTCATTCCTATGATCATTTTATAAATAGCAAAATTCTTGTTAAGGTATTTACAAAATTTTTAATCTTCATTAAACCGTATAAGCAGGTGCTTATATTGAATAATACATGACATATATGAGTAAAGATATTTCACTTTATTCATGAGTATGCTGGGGATTGCAATATTGAGACTTTTAATTTCAGCTAAATTTTATTAGTCAGCCTAAAAATAGTGCTCTTTTTCTAAAACCAAAGCCTTCTTGAACTTTAAGTTTCCAAAGGCAGTAGAACATACTCTGAACCACCTGCCATATAATCTTGTACCATCAAGTCTTCCCATTTATGACTTCTAAGTACCTAAAAATAATCACTTTAAATCATATTTAAATCACTTCCTCATAATCAAGAGCACTTGCTTTCAGTAAACTATTCAATAGCTATTTCCAAAAGGGAGAAGCTTGACCAATGATTTTCACAAGATAATGCAGTGTGAAAAATTGGGACTTTCACATGAAAAAGACTTGAGTTTGGGTTCCTAGTCCATTACTTAAAAACTTTGTGACCTTAAATATTTATTTTTTTCTGAGTTTCAATTTCCTCCTTGTGAATAGAAGATACCATCACTTACCCCATACTGTTTTTGTGCATATTAAATAAGATACTTATGTAAATTTCAACAGATTAATATCTGTGCAAAAAAAGAATTGTTAATTCTAATCCCTTACTGATTTGTGAATAGAATTATCACAATAGATGTGACCAAACAGTGACTTAATGAAATCTCTGCATAGGAAACTTTTTGCGCCAGGGTAGAACTTTTTAAAACTTGGCTCTGCAAAAACGCAGCATCTGTTACTATAAATATTGATACTTTAAACATCTCTATTTTTTTTCTCACAATGGGTGTATGTACGCATGTATCTTTCTAAATTTTGAGATGGAATTCTGTTGGATCCAGTGTTTGCGTGTTGGGTTTTGAGGTACTGCCCACCCAACTAAAGGAAAACCATTTAAAATGCCAGTAAAAAGTTTCTGGCAGATGTCTCTGGGCATGTAACAACAGATTAAATCTAAAGCAGTGGATTCCATGATTACCTAAATTAACACACTATCTATGTATTAACAGCTAGTGGGAGTATTCCTTTTATTTGCTTTGGATGTTATGAATTGTTTGTGATGGTTTTATTTTTCCTTCTCCAGTTGTGGTTAGATTAAGTACTAGAGTGTTAAGCACACCTCCTTTTGAAGTGGTTTTATACTTTTAGGGAAATTCATTTTTGGGGTAATTTTTATTGTTTAGATGTTTACAAAATTTGTACACAGAGATCAGATAGTAATAGCAGCTAAAGGTTACTGACCTCTTCCATAGGAACTGTTAACAAACGACTTGCATATGTCATTTCCCCTAAACCAGGCAATCTTCCCATTGGATGGGTGTAATCAGAGACAGAAAGTAACTTGTCCAAGGTTGGAAAACTTGTAAGTGGCAGAACTAAGATCCAAACTCAGGTGTCTTCCAAAGCCTGTCATTTAATAGCCACAATGCTATAAAGCTCTTTGATTTTCTAATGAGTGTCTAGATATCTGAACTCAATGATATTTCATGGCATGTTGTAACGCTGAGAATTTCAGAAGCCCAAAACAGGTTGGAACTTTTAAAATGAGCATGAAAATATTATAAGCCACTTGATTTCCTAGAAACAAATAGAAATGAATGTAATACATGATCAAATATCAAATTGTTAGAAAACATGAGAGAATAAAAGATAAGCAGAACATCACTCCTTAGAGCTCTGGTGAGGAAGTCTGTCGGCATTATTTCCAATGAGGCTGAAAATCTTTGTCTTGATCCCACTTCCAGCTGCATCCCCTCCCCTGGAAAGTCAGCAGGTTAAATTCTAATCTCAAATTCAGTAATGGAATGTTTTGAATATTCAAGTTAGTTGAGTAAAGTACACATAGCATTCAATACTGACTATTCTCTTGAATTCTAGATTCCCACCTCCAAGCACCTGCTAGGTATTCCCATTTGTATATTCACCATTATTTCACCTTCAATGTGTCTAGATTTAACACGGCCAGCTATAACCCACAAACTAGTACTTATGAATGAAATCATCAGGACAGGTATTAGACTCTGGGGCCCAGTTGCTTGTGTTCCTGTCCTGGCTGTCACTCATTATTTGTGTGACTGAATACATCATCCAAGCTCTCTTTGCTTCATGCTTCCCATCTGTGCAGTGAAAATGATAATATTTATTTCATGGGGTTGTTATGAAGATTAAATGAATTGTTACATGCGAAGCACTTAAACAAGTTCTGGGCACATAGTAAGCACCATGGAAAAGTTGGTGTTACTACTATTCTTATTCTTCATCATACAGGTTGAAAACTAGTCTTTTGTTTGGATCGCTAGATGTGGGAAGGATGTGGAAGCAAGGCCAAGGGAGCAGTTAGCCACCAACTCCTTTTGGTTCTTCTTTTGGAATATTTATCCCATTTCAACAGCCACCATCTTAATTTAGGTCTTCTCCATCACAGTAGTAGTCTTCTTGCTGTCAGTTACTTCTCTCCTACAATTTATGCCTTATACTACCAGAAGATCTATCTTTTTATACATTGATTTAACAGAATTATTCTCTTACTTAAAAACTTTCAATGTTTAATGCTATAGCATATAGTGCAAATTCCTCATTCTGGGGCAGAAAATCCCTTCAATCCAGTTCCAACCTATTTTTCTAGCCTCATCTCTCTCCCTTGCATGTCAAGAAAGCTCTAGGCAAACCAGTCCATTCAGTGATATGTGCTCTTCTTCACGCAACATTCCTAGGGCCTGAATATCCTCTTCTCACTCTTCAAATCCTACCTGCGCTCTTGGGTCAGCTCAAATTTTGTCTTCTCCAAAGACTCTAGACATGCCATAAGCTCTATGACTTGGAGCAGGCATAAAGGGCATCAGAATAAAAAGTCAAATTTTACTAATTCAGAGTGTACATATATGGGGGATGATGCAGTAAAAAGCAAAGAGAAGTTTGGGGTTTGAGAAATATTCAATGGACTATAAAATTTTAAAACTATTCAGTTATTTTCATATTTATATAATGATACAAGCAATGACTGAAATGACTAGCAAAGGGCTTGCTGTAACCTATTTTAATAAATGGATCTTGTGCATAATTGAATGCTTGAAATCACTGTTCAAGATCAAATTAACAGCCCTCACCCCCTCCCTTGTCCATTCTGCTATAATGGGAGTTACACTCCTAAGAAATCTTGCATACTCAAAAAGAAAGAAAGAAAGAAAGAAAGAAAAAGTCAATGGAAAAAACAGGAGTTTCAGATTCATAACATTGTTGAGCAAGGAATTTCAACAATGAAAGTGCTTTCTTATAGCCATAGATGTATGTTTATAAAACGTAAACACTACTGAGAAAATTCAGTATTTTATTATATTAAAGGTATTGGACTTTCTCAACTAATTCTAGCACCATCGATAGTCAAAACTTTTTACCATGCCTAGCATCTCTGACATGACAAATGAAGCAGAACTGTTCAAATAAAACAGGAGTACCTTAACAGTTTCCTCTTTGAGAATGGGGCAGGTTCCTAATTAAGACTGCATTACAAATAGATGATCATGTAATGCAAATTGATATTATAAAAGCCCATACTGTACTTGAATATTTTTTTCATAGAAAAGAAAATACTAATTTGAAAACTACCTGGCCGAATTATCAGAAATTGCCAATTAGAGAAGTAGTTCCAAAGACTAAAGACCCAGGAAATCTGGATTCTAATGTGACCTTGGTCAAATCACTTAAGATTCTAAAGACTTGAGTTTTCTCATCTAAAAATAAAAGGCAGGAGAGATGGTTTCAAATACCCCAAACACATCAATATTTCTATGCCTTTTTCTTTTCTTACCTATATGGCTATAAATTATTTATGTAAGGTTCTATTACTCACTTACCATGACCTTAAAGTTCAGTGAATGTGTCTATTCCCACATACCTTACCTTTCAAAGAACTACAATATAAATTCTTAATATTAAAATAATTATAAATTTTGCATTTTCTTTTATGATTCAAAAGACATTTTAGACTTTGAATGCCCTGTTCCAAAGACTGCATAGTAACATAAAAAAAACTCAATAGGTTCATTTTCTTATACTTATTTTTCACAGTATTTTATATTTTTAATGACTCTAAATAATCATAGCACATTACTATACTTCCCAAACCTAATAGTTTACCCTTGTTAACTCTTTGCTTTCCTAATATTTCAGAGACATGGTTCCTATTACTGGAGACAGGAGGCATCAAATAATTGCTTACCAAATGGAAATTAATTTGAAATCCGAGCCCCTATCAGATCTTTTGGCTAAACCCAGAATCCCCTGACTACTGCAGGATTTCTTGGTTGCCTTGATGGTAAGGATAAAATGACCACCTCCCACTAGGTCTCATGCTGCCCCTTTCTTTTCCTATTAGTAGCTAGGAGTCCTTCTCCCCATCTTTCTTTTCTGATTCAAGCCACTAGATTGCACTGTGACAAACTGATACTTTTATAAGAACTCACAATTTAAAAAATGAAAAAAAATCATGTTTATAACAATCAAACAATTTGACTTACTGCACTGGAGATTCTGTTTCTATTTTAAAGATAATCCATTATTTGGTTAGTTTCACAGACCAAATAATGGCATCTGGGTAATAGCATTAGGAAAAAAAAAAAAAAAAAACCAAGGCCAACAGATGAAGTGATTAGCAATGTACAGGAACCTCTCTTTCTAAACAGAATAGTTTAAATTTCAAACTGGCAGAAACGATAAGGTAGAATATTCTTCTTTACAATATCAGCAGCCCCAAATTCTACAAAACTAGAAATCCCAAATTTGAGGAATTCTAGGTAATTAGATGGTGACACCTATTGGCCAAATGTATCACTGCAAACCTATCATTTTAAACATCTATCAGCAGAGAATTGAATAAATTTGGTGAAGTCCCAGGGACAAAATTAGGGGTTATTATCCATTTGAGATATTCACATTGTGGACACATTTTAACATAGTATTTTCAATTAGATAAATATACCTCACATATATTTTGCTCTTAGAAGTTGTTTTGTTCACAGGGTATGTGTGTGTGTATATGTATGTATATAAAAGGACACTTATTATAACATTAGCTTACTCTGCACTATGAAATGGAGAGGCACAGTGGAAAGGCCAACAGCTAAAGGCAATCCTGGACATCCAACCGCTCCTTCTGCTGGCTGGAACCAAACCATCCAGTACCAACAATAGAGATCTACCATCAGAAATGACTGTAAAGTAATGAGATTGATTTTTATATATAACTTGTGAAATTTATTGATCTCAGTGCTTTTCAGTTATCCTTAATATTAATGATAATGTCAGAAAAGTGGCTATATTAAGCTTCTACGGAGTCTTTAACTTGCCACTGAAAATAAATCTAATTTTAAAATGAAAAATAGGAGTAATCACACAACTAGGGCACCTGCCGACCACTGATGGGGGACTCTGACACCCAAGGAGATGGGAGGAACCCCAAAGTGAACCGGTAGGATACAGGGGGACTGAGGAGGGAGGAGAAGTGGAGGCCAGCCAGTATTGGCGCCCCTGAGGCTGGGGAGATCAGGAGAGGCAGGTGGGAGGGACTCTCTGGGAAGAGCGGGAGAGGAGCAGAGGGCGATCGCCTGGCCCACTAGGGCCGGGGAGCCTGCTGAGCTCCCAAGCCAGTACCACCCCCCCACAGCCCCCTCCAGGTCACGTGGGTCCTTGGGGGCATAGGAAGGAGGCCGAGGCAAGAACAGGAGAGGCAGGTGGGAGGGCCCTCCAGGAGGAGCAGGAGAGGAGCAGAGGGCATTTGCTCCTCCCACTCAGGCCCCGGAGAGACTGCTGAGCTCCCAGGCGGATCCCCTTCTCCAAAGCCCCCTCCAGACCGTGTGGGTCCCTGGGGGCATAGGAGGGAGGCTGGGGAGATCAGGAGAGACAGGTGAGAGGGGCCCTCCCAGACTGGAGGAGTAGGAGAGGAGAGGAGGGCATTTGCCCCACGCACTCAAGCCCAGGAAGCCTGCTGGGTTCCCAGGTGAGGTCCCCTGCCCTCTGAGACCGGGGGTGGGGGCACGCCTGGGCCCCTCTGTTCCTTGAACCTAAGCCCCATCCCTCCAAAGCCCCCAGGGCCTTTTCCAGCCTTGTGGGTCCTGAGCATAGGTCCCGGCCACCACCCAAACATCACCCTTGCTTAGGCCCCCCTCTCCACAGCCAAGGGCTTTTACCCGCCCGCCCCTTTTTTTTTCTTTTTCCTCATCCTCTTTTTTACTATTGTGGTACTGATGTACATTCTGGTGGTTGATTCATCTATAGTTTTATTTTTATATTCTTTTTAACATATCTGTTAGTTTCCTAGTCTAATTTTATTTTTCACATTGTTATTTTTCACTCTTTTTTTTTTTTTGCCACCCCACAAGGCTTGCAGGATCTCGGTTCACGAGCCGGGGGTAGGGCTGAAGCTCCTGCGGTGGGAGCTCTGAGTCCAAACTGGACTAACAGAGAACCTCAGACTCCAAGGAATATTCATCAGAGTGAGGTCTCACAGAGGTCCTTATCTCAGCACCAAGTCCCAGCTCTACCCAATAGCCTACAAACTCCAGTGTTAGAAGGCTCAGGCCAAACAACCAGTAAGACAGGAACACAATCCCACTCATAAAAAAAAAAAAAAAAAAGAAGAAAGAGATGGCAAAAAAAATATTTCACTGGGACCTCCCTGGTAGCGCAGTGCTTAAGAATCAGCCTGCCAGTGAAGGGGACACGGGTTCGATCCCTGGTCTGGGATGATGCCACGGAGCAACTAAGCCCATGTGCCACAACTACTTAGCCTGTGCTCTAGAGCCCATGAGCCACAACTACTGAGCCCACGTGCCTAGAGCCCGTGCTCTAACAAGAGAAGCCACTGCAATGGGAAGCCTGCTCACCACAATGAAGAGTAGCCCCCGCTCACCGCAACTAGAGAAAGCCAAGCGCAGCAACAAAGACCCAACGCAGCCAAAAATTAATAAATAAATAAACAAACAAATAAATTAATTAATTAAAAAAAATTCACAGATGAAGAGGCAAGGTAAAAACCTACAACACCAAATAAATGAAGAGGAAATAGGCAATCTACCTGAAAAAGAATTCAGTGTAATGATAGTAAAGATGATCCAGAATCTCGGAAATAGAATGGTGGCACAGATTGAGAAAATACAAGAAATGTTTAACAAAGATCTAGAAGAACTAAAGAACAAACAAACAGAGATGAACAACACAATAACTGAAATGAAAAATACACTAGATGGAATCAGTAACAGAATAACTGAGGTAGAAGAACGAAAAAGCGAACTGGAAGACAGAATGGTGCAAATAACTGCCAAGAGGCAGAATAAAGAAAAAAGAATTCGGAAAAAGATATTCCATGCAAATGGAAATCAAAAGAAAGCTGGAGTAGCAATACTCGTATCAGATAAAATCGACTTTAAAATAAAGACGGGTACAAGAAATAAGGAGGGACACTACATAATGATCAAAGGATCAATCCAAGCGGAAGATATAACAATTATAAATGTTTATGCACCCAACATAGGAGCACCTCAATACGTAAGGCAAATGCTAACGACCATGAAAGGAGAAATCGACAGTAACACAATAATAGTAGGGGACTTTATAACCCCACTTACACCAATCAACAGATCATCCAAACAGAAAATAAATAAGGAAACACAAGCTTTAAATGACACAAAAGACCAGATAGATTTAATTGATATTTATAGAACATTCCACCCAAAAGTGGCAGAATGCAATTTCTCCTCAAGTGCACACAGAACATTCTCCAGTATAGATCACATCTTGGGTCACAAATTAAGCCTCAGAAAATTTAAGAAGATTGAAATCATATGAAGCTTCTTTTCTGACCACACGCTATGAAATTGGAAATCAATTACAGGAAAAAAACTGTAAAAAACACAAACACTTGGAGGCTGAACAGTGCGCTAATAAATAACCAAGAGATCACTGAAGAAATCAAAGAAATAAAAAATACATAGAAACAAATGACAACGAAAACACGACAACCCAAAACTTATGGGATGTAGCCAAAGCAGTTCTAAGAGGGAAGTTTAAGCAATTCAGTCTCATCTCAAGAAACAAGAAAAATCTCAAATAAATAATCTAACTCTATACTTAAAACAACAAGAGAAAGAAGAACAAAGAAAACCCAAAGTCAGTAGTACTGGACAGCTACGTGTAAAAGAATGAAATTACAACACTACCTAACACCATACACAAAAGTAAACTCCAGATGGATTAAAGACTTAAATGTAAGACCAGACACTATAAAACCCTTAGAGGGAAACATAGGAAAAACACTCTTTGACATAAACCACAGCAAGATCTTTTTTGACCCACCTCCTAGAGTAATGGAAATAAAAACAAAAATAAACTAATGGGACTTAATTCAACTTAAAAGCTTTTGCACAGCAAAGGAAACCATAAACGAGACAAAAAGGTACCGAGACAAAAAGATAACCCTCAGAATGGGAGAAAATATTTGCAAATGAAACAACAGACAAAGAATTAATCTCCAAAATACACAAACAGTTCATGGAGCTCAGTACCAAAAAAACAATCAAGTTAAAAAATGGGTGGAAGGGCTTCCCTGGTGGCGCAGTGATTGAGAGTCTGCCTGCTAATGCAGGGGACGTGGGTTCGTGCCCCTAAAAAAATGGGTGGAAGACCTAAACAGATATTTCACTAACGAAGACATACAGATGTCCAAGAGGCACATGAAAAGATGCTCAACATCACTAATCATTAGAGAAATGCAAATCAAAACTACAATGAGGTATCGCCTCATGATGATCAGAATGGTGATTATCAAAAAAATCTAGAAACAGTAAATGCTGGAAAAGGTGTGGTGAAAAGGGAACCCTCCTGCACTGTTGGTAGGAATGTTAAGTTGATATAACCAGCATGGAAAACAGTATGGAGGTTCCTTAAAATACTGAAAATAGAACTACCATATGACCCAGCAATCCCACTACTGAGCATATATCCTGAGAAAACCATAACTCAAAGAGAGACATGTACCACAATGTTCACTGCAGCATAATTTACAATAGCCAGGACATGGAACCAAGCTAAATGTCCATTGACAGATGAATAGATAAAGAAGATGTGGCACATATATACAATGGAATATTACTCAGCCATAAAAAGAAATGAAATTGAGTTATTTGTAGTGAGGAGGATGGACCTAGAGTCTGTCATATAAAGTGAAGTAAGTCAGAAAGAGAAAAACAAACACCATATGCTAACATATATATATGAAATCTAAAATAATAATAAAAAAAGGTACTGATGAACCTAGTTGCCAGGCAGGAATAAAGAAGCAGACATAGAGAATGGACTTGAGGACATGGGGTGGGAGGGGGAAGCTGGGGTGAAGTGAGAGTAGCATTGACATATATATATATACTATAGAATGTAAAATAGTTGGCTGATTGGAAGCAGCAGCATAGCACAGGGAGTTCAGCTTGGTGGTTTGCGATGACCTAGAGGGGTGGGATAGGGAGGATGGGAGGGAGGCTCAAGAAGGAGGGGATATGCGGACATGTGTATGCATATGGCTGATTCACTTTGTTGTGCAACAGAAACTAACACAGTATTGTGAGGCAATTATACTCCAATGAAGATCTATTTAAAAAAAAACAAAAAACAAAAAACAGAAAAACAAAACAAAACAAATAAAAATAGGAGTAATTTGAGGAGCAGGCCAGGAGTTCTAATAGTATATTGTATCTTTTTTACTTTATTGCCAGTCTAATTTGCTTGGAGGAACTTGTATTAACTGTTATAAACGAAACTTCCAAAACAAAATCCATAAAGCTTTCCATAGTATCAATTATAATATTTGTTCTATCTCCATAGTAGATTCCTTGACCAACTCTTAGGTTTTTCCCAGTATGCTAAAATGATTTTTGCCACCTGGAGACATAAATTGTCTTGAATCAATGTAGAGCTTTGGGCTTATTTGCATAAAAGTACACTGCGTGTTGATCTACATTTGATTCTAAGGGAACTATAAATAGCAATCTAAAAGCCAAGCGCTCATCCATTTGAGATTAACTGCCTCTTTCAGGTCACTAATTCATACCCCAGTGTCCCAGGCAAGTTAATTTATTTCCCATGAGTGACCGCTTGACTCTGCAAAGGTATTTTAATGCACACAGCTTAATACAAGACAAATCTTATTACTATAACTTATTTACACTGCAATAAACATAGTTTCCCCTTCTCTTTCCCAGCTTGTTTACTCAGTGTCAGAACTAAGTCTTCCTTTTGACCCTACTGGTGATTTAACTCAGTTTGAAGTTTTCCAAATCCAGTAATTTACAGTTAAGATTGTGTGACATTAGAGATGGAATTCATATTATTTAAAATAACTTTAAATGTAAATGAAGTCTCATGCTCTGTAAGCAAATTACAAATGGATCTCAATCCTTCTGTTATCAAACAGGACTGTGGAGAATAAAATTCTTCCAGAAAATTTTGTTGATTTGAATGTTAAGGATCAATTTTAGTCACAGTTTTAAAATGAATAAGAGAAATAAGTAGCAATCAATGAAGAGTACTGTTAACGTTCTAAGGTAAAAAACTGAAATTAAAAAATGATGACCAGTCATGGAGGTTTAACCCTGAAAGTGCTAATTTTTCAGGGTCCTCAAAGCTTGTACCCTTTTCAACTTTAGTAGGTATTTGTATGTTTAAAAAATTTAGTTTGTAATTCTATTAAAGTCCCTCTACTATCTCACCATTAAAAGTAACTATTGTTTGACAGCAATGTTGTCATTCACATAGAGTAAAAATAGAGGATACTCAGATCAATGTGAATTTCAGAAAAAAAGCAAGTAACTTTTTAGTATAAATATGTACCATGCAATATTGGGGAGGTGGGCAGTATATTCATTAAATACACTTCCAATTGCACGGAAATTGTAAAACAGATTGAGTTAATCTGAAACTAATTGGACGATCTCTCTATACAAGGTTTTTCAATGAAAATGGACACAAAGTTCCAGTTTGACCCCATCAAATCTGCATTACTGTTCTGAACCTTCATTAAATTAGTCAGCATCTATTTTACAACATCAATTACAGAACATCTGTGTGCAACGCACTGTGCGGAAGCATTCTTCCAGTAACAAAACTGGACCTCTGGCGGGCACTTTTTCATGAAGTTTGTGACAAGGATGGCATTTTACTATTCAGAAACTATTGAAAATTCAATTTACAGCAGAATGGCCTAGACTATGAGTACAAAACAGTGTTTAAAAAGCTTAATACCTATTTTTGTAACATTAAATTGCTATCAATTTTAAATATAGGAATATTGCTCCTTTAGACTAGAATGTGTTAGAAGTTGTAACTTAAATATAATCTTACACAAAACAAAATTAGCGATTAGAGCCTCTATTTTTACATAGGACAATAAAATCAAAGCAGAATATAGCATTGCAACGTTATCTGTTTAGTCTGTTTTACTTTTAAGGAAGCAAATTTAATGACTATGGCATTTCATGTAAATATACTATAGTAAAATTGTAAATATGACAGAAATTAAACATTTCATGAGATAATCAAATATGATGAAACAAATGTTAGATCAATTAATAATTAGAGAAAATCTACAAGGATGACTCAGTGTTAGGAACTCCTAAAAGAGAATGATTAACTGTCCAAGGATTAAGATGTTCTTGGAAAACTCTCTAAGCTCTTTGCAAAATTGATCATGTTATAAAAAATATAAAGTGTCTAATACAATAGTATAAGAAAGGTTAAATGGTTGAAAACGTGATTCTTTGTTTAATCTAGAAATTAATGTACAGTTGAAATTATACCTAAATATTTAAAAAGAAACCCCATAATTTTGTTTCAACATTTCTCAGGGTTAACTATAAATTTTAATTCCTTTCTTTAAAAGTGGATTCAATTTTCAGGGTCTTTTTATGTACCACTTTGAATAGGTTTTACCAGTACTTTATGAGTGGATTTGGTTGTATTTTTAAAAACTTTTTATTTAAGTATAATACGCATACAAAAAAGTGCACGTAACTGTACAACTCAAGTTTGTACAATTAAATTACCCATGCAGTGAGCACCCAAATTAAAAACACAAAGAATATTACCAACCCCCACAGAAGTCCCGTTTCTTCCTTCCTGTCACTACCCTTCCCCTCACCCTGACTTCTAGCAGCAGTTTTGCTTTTGTACTTCATATTACTGGGATTATACAGTATATACTCTTTGGCATCTGGCTTCTTTCACACATTATTAGTGTCATCACTTTGTTGCAAGTAGTCATAAAGCATTCATTTTCATTATTGTATAGCATTTCACTATGTGAATATGCCACAATTAATATATCCATTCCAGTGCTGTTGGGCATTTGAGCAGTATCCTATGTATAGTGCTGGTATAGATTTTAATGAGTGCATGACTTTGGGGGAACAGAGGTGTGCATTTCTCTTGGATCTATATCTCAGAGTGGAATTGCTAGGTCCTAGGTGTAGGGTATGTTAGGCTTTAGAACTAGCGAACAGTTTTTTCAAGTGTTCATACTATTACATTTTCCATCAATAATAGCTGTAGTTGCTCTACATCTCTGCCACTTGGTACCTTCCTTTTCATTTTGGCCATTCTGGGGACATGTAGTGGTGTGGTATTGTGGGTTTAATTTGCATTTCTGATGATTAATGAAGCAGAGCACCTTTTCATCATTCGGATAGCTTTTTTTGTGAAAATTTAAGTCTTTTATTTTTCTGTTGGTTTATTGCTGACTGATTTTAGGAGTTCTTTATATATATTTTGGAAACAAGTCCTTTGTTGGATATAAATCTGGATTGTTGGATATATATATATTCAATTCTATTGGTTGCCTTCTCCTTCATAATGTCTTTTGATGAATTAAAAAGTTCTTAATTCTAATATTCTATAATCAATTTTCTCCCCTTGTATGGTTAATGTTGTGTCCTGTTTTAAAAAAATCCTTGCCTACTCCAAGGTGACATATTTTTTCCCCCTAAAAGTTTCATTTAATCTTGCAGATTTGCAACACATTTGGAAGTAATTTTTGTGTATGGTGTAACATAAAAGCAAAAATACATTCTTTTCCTATGTGACTATCCAACTGACCCAGCAATATTAATTGAAAAGATCACTTTTCTTACTGCACTGCAGTGTTACCTCTGTCATAAATCAAGTGACCACTCGTGCAGGTCTGTTTCTTGGACTTCTTTTTCTCTTCATTGGTCAGTTTGTCTATCCTTGTGTCAATATCACTTTGTCTTAATGACGATAGCTTTATAATAGCAAGATGGTTTTAAGTGATTATAACTTCCAATAATATGATTGGAAGGCAAATGCTCAAAGCCTGAATTTGAATCTTCTGGATAATGAAGTTATAGCTTACATATATCCTGTTGACACAAAGGGAGGGCAAAGAAAACTTATGAAACAGTTGAAAACATCCTGGGTAGTAAAGAGATGATAATAAAGATTATTACTGGGTGTACTGCAATGCTTATTAGGGAACTGGATGCCTACTTTCCGGGTACAGGAGAAAAAAAGACAATAAAAAATACAAAAGAATAATGTACAAGTAGCAAGTGCAAAATGGTGTGGTGTAAACCAAGTGCTATACAAATGAAAGGAAAAGAAAGATCAGTGAGGGATGGAGTAGTTAGGAAAGGCTTCATAGAGAAAGAACCCTTGAATTTATTTGAGCCTGATTAGGTCACTCTTAATGCAGAACATTAGAGATTTTTGTTTCCTATATCTCCTTAGTGCATTAAATCAGTTATCATATCCTGCCCTTATTTCTTTAGATGCCTCTTTAATCTCTGAGTTTCAAAACCAACTAATGGTTTTAATCCTGACTGTACATCTGAATCATCTGGGAAACTTTTAAAAAATAATGATGCCCAAGGCTCTTCACACTAATAAAACAATCTGTGAGAGTGGAGGCCAAATTATCAATGTGTTTCAATGCACTCCCACTTGATTCAAATGTACAGCTGAAGTTGAGGACTGCTGAGTTAGAAGGTACATTCAATCAGTGGTTTTCAACTGGTGATATGATACTGTCAGATAACAGACATTTGGTTAAATTTTTTCAGAGAAACATTTGGCTTCCCAGGGGAAATTTGGCAATTTTTGGAGATATTTTTTTTGTCATGACCAGGGGTTGCTGCATCTGGAGGATGGAGGCCAAGGATGCTGCTCAACATCCTATAATGTACATGACATCCTCGAGAACAAAGAATTATCTAGTTCAAAATGTCAACAGCACTGAGGTAGATAAATTCTGCTTTGGAGCAACAAGAGAACCAATCATAAGAAGAAGAAATAGAGTTGGAACTAAAAGCAGAATTTTGTTCAAATGTAAGGATTATACTGGTGTTACAAGAGACAGAAGCCCAAGAAAGAAATGAGTTTTATTTACTTATTTTTAATGAGGGCCATTTCTTCCTTTCTTCCCTTCTTTATGGCTGTGTTGGGTCTTTGTTGCTGTGCATGGGCTTTCTCTAGTTTCAGGGAGCGGGGGCTACTCTTCATCATGGTGTGCAGGCTTCTCACTGCGGTGGCTTCTTGTTGTGCAGCAGGGGCTCTAGGCGCGCAGCTTTAGTAGTTGCGGTGCGTGGGCTCAGCAGTTGCAGTGCACGGGCTCAGTAGCTGTGGTGCACAGGCTTAGTTGATCCACGGCATGTGGGACCTTCCTGGACCAGGGATTGAACCCGTGTCCCCTGCGTTGGCAGGCAAATTCTTAACCACTGCGCCACAGGGAAGTCGAAGAAATTAGTTTTAATCTTGAAGTCAGAGAATTACTGTGTGAAGTGTAGGATCTATAACTGAATTTTTAGATACGTTTCAGTAAAATTTCAAAGAAATTCAGAGCATGTAGAGTTCAATGGAATGAACTCAGAAGTTTATTTATGAAATGTGGCAGCACTATTAATCTGAAACTTAAATTCTGCAACTCTTTGATATTTTTAATCACTTTATAAACTTGTTGATAATGACTATGCACTGGGTCTTAACACTAGCTGTGTGACGTGATGCATGTTCTTGTTTCCCATTTTGTCTATTGTAAAAAGAGGGAGGTGGGTCAGATGATCTGAAAGACCCCTTCTAGCATTTATCTTCTACAAAATAATTCCTAAGTTCTTGTCAAAATACAAATTTTACAACAAAAAGGTGTTTTTCAATGATAGGTCTAAAATTAATTTCAATGGCTCAGACTTACTTTAAAAGGTAGCAAATTTATGTTTAAGATAATTTTACCAATTCTTTCTTAATGGGCTCCTAATCAAATGAATATGATGAAACTGATAACTGAAGTTTTCTTATTGTAGTACATAAAAGTTAACTATTTTCTACTACTATTAGTAAGAATCCCTTGGATTATATATCCCAAACCTAAATCTGGCCATTCCTACTTTTCAAGGAAAAAAAAATTTAACTGGCAGTTACTACTTCTCATACTTTTTGTTTCTGCAAATCCTGTTAGAAAGTGAGACGATAAAAGGAGTCCCAACATTGTGTATCCTACCCCTCACATAATAGAGTATGTAACCATAGCCACCTGTAAGGAGGAAGTATCCTTTTCAACCAGTAGATGGCACTTCAGAATTGTTAAAGCAAATGGTGAAATTTCAAGGAACAGGGCTCAAAGAATGGTGCAAAGTAGGAAAGGCCTGAATAAGCAATACGCATACAAGAAACGAGTGGACCACATAATTCTTTTTTTGTGGGAACTGTCCTTTGCATTGCAGGATGTTTAGTAGCATCTCTGGCCTGTAACTACTAGATGCCTACAGCACTCTCCCACCCCAAGTTGTAACAATCAAAAAATATCTCCACATTGCCACATTTCCTCTGAGGACAAAATTGTCCCAATTCACTGAGAAGGCAAATGCTATGCAAACAGGCGATCTATAATTATGCACAGTTAGGGTGAATCTCACATTGCTGAGTGAAAGAAGCCAGAGTGAACCTAGTATATATGATTTCATATATGTAAAGCATCAAAACACACAAAACCAACTTATACTGTAGGAATTCAGGATAGTGGTTGTTTGTGGGAGGGGCAAGAAAGGGGAGGAAGTGCCTGAAAGGGAGTCGGATGAGCCTCTGATGTACCAGTAATGTTTTGTCTTGATCTGGGTGCTCCTTACATAGATGAAAATTTATCAAGCATATATACTTCAAAAAAATTTTTTTCAAAATGTTTTGGGGGCTTCCCTGGTGGCACAGTGGTTGAGAGTCCGCCTGCCGATGCAGGGGACATGGGTTCGTGCCCCGGTCCGGAAAGATCCCACATGCCGCGGAGCGGCTGGGCCCGTGAGCCATGGCCGCTGAGCCTGCGCGTCTGGAGCCTGTGCTCCGCAACGGGAGAGGCCACAACAGTGAGAGGCCCGCGTACCACAAAAAAAAAAAAAAAAAATGTTTTGGAAGTCAAGACTTCATCTTTTTCATAATGAATGAAAACACTGTAGCTCTTATTCTTTGAATCATAAGCAACACTCATTATCAAACTATCAATACATGTTAAACAAACAGTATTAAATGAAGTTGTAAACTAAATTAAAAAGCTGGTCATCTCCATGTGATCATTTGAAAAACAGGCAGTTAACTTTAAAAATACAGAAAAATCCATTTCAATTAATTCATTTGGTAGAAGTTACTTGTTCTCCTGAGATTTATCTATATTCCTAATGACAAAAGACAAATCAAAGATGAGTCTAAGTTTAAAATGCTGTAAAAACAACTCTGTCCCACATGAGACATTTCTGTAAACTACTGCAGTTTCCGTCTATTGCTAAATTTGGAGAAATATGACTTAGCAGCTGAAGCATAGTTTTGTCTGAGAATAAACTACATTTATCTGTCTCAACCCAGGAGTTAAGAATTATTTTTCACTATGTATAAAGATGAGATTCATATTCTTTTATATGTAAAGTTTTAGTATTATCCTTATTCTTCTTTTCCTGTACATACATTATTTCAAAGTAATACTCAGATGGCACCAGGACATCTAACAAGTAATATAGTAAAAAGAAAATTAAAAAAAAGTTAAATCTACACTGAATCCAGATTTCTCAACTGCATTTATTAAAAAAAACCCCAAAAACGAAAAAACAAACTTTAAGAAGATTAATATTGTAGTTTCTTAGGAATCTTTAAGAATTATATTTTAAAAATACTGCAATGAAAAAACATATCATAACCAAATGTATGATTTATTTTTGGAGAAAAATAATTAAAACTGAGGTTTTTCCAATTAAGGAGAGAAATAACAATATGAGATCATACCCTGGTTACATGTTAGTTATCACATTCTATACAATGTGGATGTGCTCAAGATGTATTTAATGATATTATGAATGAACATTTGAAATTTAAAAATCACAAACCGCTTGCCAATATTGTAAATTCATAAATGTTGAAATAAATACCTACAAGGAATTAAATTTTGAAAACTGAAGCCTTTGACAGTGTATAGATCATCCCAAATGTTACAAATAGCAGAGCAAATAAGTTGACATTACTGCTAGTTTCCACTTAATTTCTTCATAATATGGCTCTCTGGTGTTGCATTAGTGAAGATACTTCCTACAACCACATGGGTACCCCAGAGACTGTGACGAATCACTTTACAGCAACCAAGATCATCAACAGAGAATCCTAAATGTCGATAGCGTTCATCTGTCTCAAAAAGAGTGTTGTTTGTATATGGTCCAAAAAACTGGAGGAAATAAAACAAGTCATATTTTCATTAGCTAGAAAGATAATGAAGTAATAATTTTTATGCAAATACGAACACATATCTATATAAATACTCTGAATATTTAAAAAATCAAATAAGAAATAAAAAGGTCACATGGAACACCTAACTGTCCTAATACCTCCTCTCCCCTCAATACCTGTGCATTCTGGAAATGTGAAATGAATGATCTAGCAGACTGCATATTACCTAGAACCAAATGCATAATATTATATGACCTTTAGAGATGAAATATGATGAAACCAATCATCTATGGTTCACCTTTGTAATTTTTAAGATAAGAAAACTATCAGAGTAAGTTTTTCATTTCTAGTACTCACTAAATCTTGACTTTGAAAAGAAACAGTATATATTCCTATTTGTAGCTGAAAGATATACACAGAATTTAAAATATGACCACAATAGTGGTTCAGTTTATTTTCTTTAAAGTATAGCTTTATAAATGTTAATTTCCAAAAAGTTACTTTTCTAAATATTTCTTTACCATCCATATTCTTAATTCTAAAAATAAGTGTTTCTTCCTTAATGAAACTATTGGATACTAAGTTTTAACTAATGAACAGTAAACACACTAATTCAATGTAATTCAAACAATATCTATTAATGAGGATGGAAAATAAATTTTAAAATTATTTTTAATGAAAAAAATTTAAAGTGATGGAGAAGCTTAACTATGAGTGCCAGAGGTCCCTCAGTTGTGAATTCAACAGACTCTTGGTACCTATTGTGAATTCAACAGACTCTTGGTACCTTGGTACCTATTTTTATACTTCTTTGCATAAAATTGTGAGGTTTTCAAAGTCTTAAATGGTCTACTTTTACGAAGGTTATAATTATAAACAATTTTATAATAAATAATTCCTACTTCAAATTATATAATGTGGCTTTCAAAATGTATTTAATTACTCACTGCCAAACCAGATGATGGGTCAATAAAGTCAGCCCAATAGCCTTCAGCTCGAAGGGCGTAGCAAATTTCTTTAGCACCGCTGATGAACTGCATAGAAAAAGGCACAAATAATATGCTCAAAGCAGCAGCACAGAGTGTTTTATTTCTCAATAAATTTTTAAGATATTTTTTGCTTCAGATAGCAAATACAATAAGATTAATAAACAATTAAAACTAATGATAAATTAAGACTGTAAAGTCCTAAGATTATTTTCACCAGTCCAAAAGATTAATGGTTCATATAACATTTTCATTTCTTTTAAAAAGTCTAAATTGTATATTTTTTTCTTCTAAATTATTTCCTATTTTAGGAACTATTTCTAATCACTCCTGTGCTATTAGCTCCCAAATTTGTCATGGATTATAACTTATAGTTGCTATTTTGTATCGTTACAGAGGTATTAGAAATAAGGTAAGAAAAGGAAAACAAAATATTCATAATGAAAAGATATGGACCATTCATTAATTTGAATGAAAGTTGGTTAAAAACATGTACTTGTTTGTGTGTCCTTCAAAAACACATCTATCCACTCACAGTTATGAAATATTTCTGAAAAGGCACATAAAAATAATAAGATAAATGGACAGATTGGGTACAGGGCTGGACCACATACTTCCTTTTCACTATACACCTCTCTATCTTTTGTATTGTGTATAAACATTACAGACCACGTGCATGTATTAAAATCTTGGTCTTACCATCCTAATTCCTACAATGTCTTTATTAGCTTTATCAGAAGTCTAAGCAGTGAAAAAGACTAGAAGCAAATATTAGAATCAGATTAGAATGTTAAAAAAAAAAAAAAAGACAGACCATAAGTGTTTAAAGACAAGGGCACAGTTCCACTCACAGCCATAACAAAGTAACAGTTATCAAACTTGCCACTTGCTGAAAAATATAAAACTGACCAAAATATACGAGGCAACTGTTTTTAGACACTGAACAATAGGCAGACAAAACTGCAGCGGAGAAGGGAAACAAATAAGGTGATCCCCATATATGCTCCAGGCTTCTGTCTGGGGACACTCTTGTTGCAGGGAAAGAAGTGGAGCCCAAGCAAAGTGATAGTGTCACTGAGCTGAGGGGGTAGAAAGCAAGAGTTCTGAACTGTTGAAGCATCTGGAATTTCTGGCGTAGGGTAATGGAGCAGAGGGAGTTGCACAAATGGGCTTCCCATGTGGTCCGCAGAGCAATTTACCCTGGTTCAGTAGCCAAGGGTTGAGCTGCGCAGATACAAGGTGAGATTCCTCAAGGTCTAGCAGAGAGTGCCAGCTGCGGGGCTGAGAGCTGAATGGTGATATCGGGGGTCATGCACTACAGGGTAACGTGAATTTCTGGCCCACCTAGAGTGATGAGACCTCACTGAGCATCTCTGGCACTAACCTGAGATGCTCAGAAGTCCAAGCCTTGATAGCCCGAGGGCCAAACCTGGCTGGCTGCCTGCCTGTTTGTGTAAATACAGTTTTGCCGGAACGTAGCCATGCCTGTTCATTTATATATGGTCTGTGGTTGCTTTAACAATACATGGTAGAATTGAGTAGTTGAGAACCTATCACGTACAAAACCTAAAAATTTACCATCTGGCTCTTTACAGAAAAAGTTTGCTGATCCCTGCTATAGAGATATACAACTTTAACCTATTTTCTCCAAATAGAGGCATATCTCATTTTTTTGGGCTTCACTTTATTGCACTTCGCAGGTAAGTTTTTTACAAATTGAAGGTTTGTGGCAACCCTGTGTCCAAAAAGCCTATTGGCAACATTTTTCCAATAGCATTTGCTCACGTCACGTGTCTGTGTGGCATTTCGGTAATTCTCTCAATATTTCAAACTTTTTCATCGATTATTATATTTGTTATGATGATCTGTAGTCTGTGATCTTTATTGATGTTTTACTACTATGACTCACTGAAGGTTCAGATGACGGTTAGCATTTTTTAGCAATAAAGTATTTTTAAATTACGGTATGTATATTTTTTTTAGACATAATGCTATTGCACACTTAAGACTACAGTACAGTATAAACATAACTTTTATATGCACTGGGAAACCAAAAAATCTGTGTGACTCACTTTATTGTGATATTTGTTTTATTATGGTGGCCTGGAACCTAACCTGCAATACTTCCAAGGCATGCCTGTACTTTCTTGTAAACTAATGAAAAACATTTAGATAATACTGTACTCTATAGGTTATTTTCATACTTAATATTTACACTTACTGCTGTATTTCATTAATCCTAATTCTTAAAAATAGAAAAACAGTATGGTTTAGGAAAGTCATTAGAATTATGTATCAATTTAATAAAAGATGTACCATACACAAAAACTACAAGGTGAACAAAACGATGCATCTAAATGTTTGCAAAGGTTAACTAAAAGAATCCCAAATGATCACAAAAAGAACCAGTTTAAGTATTTTTCTTAAAGATTTCTGCTTGGGACTTGCCTGGCGGCGCAGTGGTTAAGAATCTGTCTGCTAATACAGGGAACATGGGTTCGATCCCTGGTCTGGGAAGATCCCACATGCTGTGGACCAACTAAGCCTGTGTGTCACAACTACTGAGCCTGCACTGGGAGCCCGCGAGCTACAACTACTGAAGCCAGCACACCTAGAGTCCGTGCTCCGCAACAAGAGAAGCCACCGCAATGAGAAGCCTGCGCACCGCAACAAAGAGTAGCCCCTGCTCGCCACAACTAGGGAAAGCCCGTGTGCAGCAACGAGGACCCAACGTAGCCAAAAATAAATTAATTAAAAAAAAAAAAAGATTTCTGCTCATCAATAGCAAACACTGACATCTGCTGGAAAAAACCTGAAATAAAGTAAACCACAACATACAATATCTACTTGGACAGTAAGCTATGTGTGGTTCTAAAATAACCACTAACATGTCTAAAATAAAAAATGTTTCTTCATAAAAAAATAAAATAGCTTTAGTTATTATAACGTTTAAAATGCACATGATAAAGCGTGTTGCCATTTCAAAGGCTGGAAATTTTTTTTTTTTAATTTATTTTATTTTTTGGCTGCATTGGGTCTTTGTTGCTGACTTATATCTATACGGGAGCCAGTATCAAATGAGGCTCAGAATCTTGAATGGTTCAAAAAGTAGGACTTACTAATACAATGCACATATCAGAGCAAACTCTCTAGTGTCTAAATGGTAGTATACATTTACTAATCATTGTCTTAATATATAAATAGAAAATGTTTATTGAGTTATTATGTATTTAAATTTCACTTCTCCAAATTCAGATCTTTTAAAGATCAGAGAGAATGCCTTATGCCTCTCTGTAACTTCTTTGTTAGCTGGCATATATAACTTGCTCATGATTATTAATTACTACATGGAATTTATTAGTAAAGTTATATGTGAGACATTTAAGTATGAAGTCATTACCATAAAATACTCTATTAATAGAGTATGTAAATAATATTTTTATAAATGAAGAGAACCATACATCCAACCCTAAAGAAAATATAAAATAATTCCAAATATTATTCTGTATATAAATTAATAAAGAGAATTTTTTCAACTACAGTTAGCTAAGGTGTCCAAGTGAGCTAATCCCAACATGTCATACACGCAAAGGAATATTCCTTTCTATCTTGTAGAGAAAGAAATCGATATAACTGAACATCAAGCTCTTAGATAAATAATTATATAATTTTTAAATATAAAACTTTAAGTTACTACTTCTCATTTCTCAGGTTGGTAAAAATGATAAGTAATGCTAATATCCAGGGTAAAGGTGAGAGCATATATACTAGGACAGTCTTTTTGGCGGGCAAATTGGCAGTATCTTTCAAAACTTAAAATGAATATACCCTCTGATTCAGCAATTCCCTATTTAGGAATATATAAGTATGTACAAAAAATATATGTACAAATATATTCACTGCCTGTAATAGCCTAAGTTTGATTTTCAACTTATAAATGACTAAAAATTTTTTTAAATAATTTAAAAAATTCATGGTTTGCCCATGCAATGTAATATTACACAGATTTTTACAAAGAATGAAATGAAATCTATGCGTAATGTTATGGAAAGGTGTCAAAACATATCTTCTAAGTTAAAAGCAAAGGATGGGAAAAAAATGTGGGTATATACATTATATTATTATTGTACTGTACACTGTTATCGTTTACTCCTTTAAGAAGGCTGAGGTATTTTCACTTTTTACTTGACATGCTTGAGAGAGAGAGAGAGAGAAAGAGACGTGGAGGGGGAGGGAGGATCAGAGAGAAGGAGAGAGAGATGGGTACGAAGAGTTAATTTTACATTTTTGTTGTTTACTATATTCCCAAATTTCCTAAAACAGACATAAATTTAAAAAAAACTGAGGAAGTACTGGACAGAATCTAAGTTTTTCAAAGACACTAAAAAAAAAAATTGTAGTATTTTTATTCTCAGAAAACATGTAAGTTTTTTAGTACTGGAATACATTAGCAGAGAATTA
Source organism: Neophocaena asiaeorientalis asiaeorientalis (assembly GCF_003031525.2). Lineage (NCBI taxonomy): Eukaryota > Metazoa > Chordata > Mammalia > Artiodactyla > Phocoenidae > Neophocaena > Neophocaena asiaeorientalis. Next base: position 1,127,566 of record NW_020174372.1, on the reverse strand, counting down.
GTAAAGGCTAGAAAAGATAGCCATCATTTTAAAACACTGGTTCATTGGTATTTAAATAAGATCATAAAATTAAATTGTCAGCAGCTGAAAGAATTACCTTTTCTAAGAGCATTTCTCTTTCAGTTTCTACCTCCTCACTCCAAACAGTCATATCATTCTTAGTTTTCTGTGTTACAGTCAGAATCATTAGTTTGTTGGTGGCTACTTCTGGAAACAGTGATTCAAAATCTGTAAGTGAAATAAGAATAAAACTCCAGAAAAAAATAAATTAAAAAAAAAATAAACAGTTCATAAAATACTTTAGAAAAATGATGATTAAGTTAAATTATTATGGTACCAAGTTAGGTTTATAAATGCATATTAGTTTTGAAAAGGATGAAATGAATTTAGTTTTGGTTTATTTCTGCTCTTTTTGGATGAACGAAAATACATTGCCAACAATTCTGAAGAGTAAGTTGGGTTACATGTTCTTGGTCTTGTAATTTAAAAAAAAGTTCATTATTAAGATTTTTCTCAGTAGTACTAATGTATTAGCTCATGGAAATTATGGCTGTAATAATCACCCAGGAGTGGGATGACTTTAGGGAAAGATTTAGGAAAAAAGTTATTAAAAATTCTATTCCTATCTAATGGCAGCATGAGGTCAGATGTCAGGGAATACTTGAAAGCCTTATCTTGGCCAGGCAATCATCATTTCCAGCTAGACATATTAAAATACTAAGTTATAAAGCATTACAATTCCTATGGAGTACATTATTCAACACATTAAAAAATTAGTGACATTATCTAACACACACTAGTGTAAATATGAATATAGCACAACATACCTCTTCGCAGCAATTCCGGACATGTTTGGATTGCACACTCTACTTTGGCACTTTCAAAGTAAGTTTCCGCACTGTTAATTTCTTGCTCAACAGGTACATCATTACCCTAAGGCGGAATAAGAAATATAAGTAAACAAAATCTGGAGTTCAAATAAAATATCTTGCCTGTTATAAACCTGTTTTCCCTAGAAAGTTTTTTCAGTAATCCTAACCTAGCTGGTGATGGGGTAATAGTCAGTGTTCTCACATACTCAAACTTTTCCCTATGATGAATGTAATATTTGAAAATTTTAAAAAAATGTTGAATTAAAAAAAGGAACATATGAATACCCTGATATTCTAAGACTTAATATGAATAGAAGTTGGCTAAAAAACTAACTAAAATGCGCCATGATTGTGTCTTACAATGTTACCTCTTCTGATATTCTGTTATATCTAATTATCCTTCCTTTTGTTGTATAATCTGTAAAATGGGGATAAGAACACTAACTTACAAAGCAACATGATTAAACATATAGCTTCTCCAACAGGAAGCGCTTAGAGGCTTTTATGCAACAGAAATTTACTGGGTGTCTATTATACACTAGACATTATAAACAGGAACAGGCACTACAATGGTAAAAAATCCAGTCTTCACTCTTAGGTATATAAGAGTTAGTAGAAGAAAAATGCATGTACAAATAAATGCAATCCATATCAGAAATGCTATAGAGTTATAACGGAAGTCTTCTGGAGGTATAGATGGGGAAGAAACTTGCTTTGCTGGCAGAAATCAGGAAAAGGTTGAAATCACATTTGAGTTACATATTAATTAACATGTGTGTCTGACAGATAAAGAATAGACAGACTATAGGTTAAGAATTTAGGAGGAATAAAACAGTCCAGCAAGAGATAATAACAGTGCAAAGGCATACAATGGTCAAAGGGAATGGTGTAATTTTAAAAAAATGAAAATATGCTGTGATTGGAGAACAGAAGGAGTAGGAAGTAGTGGGAAGTAAGGTGAGAAAGGTAAGGGATCAAAATTGTGGAAAGCCATTTATGCCACATTACGAAATTTTGTAAAAGCAATGAGGAATATCAACATGCGATATAAAAAGCTAATGACAGTATTACTGTAGAGGATGTATGGCAATGAGGAAGAGCAGGTGACAGACCAGTAACAGCCAACAATTACTGATCACTTAGTTTAATAAGTATTTTACATACATTTTCACGTTTAATCCTCATAGCAACTTTGTAGGCCAGGGATTATTATTATCCTCATTTTACATATAAAGAAACAGGCTCAGAAAGGTGAAGTAACTTTCTCAAGGTCACAAAATTAAGTAAATGGCTGAGTTAATCTCTGAATACAGATTTATCCTATCTCCACAGTCCATCATACTATAACGCCTATAAAAATTGAGGTAAGATAAGGAGGCGCTGAACTTTGGCAGTATTAGTGAGAACTGAAGGTACACAAATAATTTAAGAGCTACTTTCAGAGATAGAAGCAATGTAATTCTGTCACTATTTACAGGGGTATGATGAAAAGAGGAGTCAAGGTTGGCACTATAATTTTTATTTTTGGGACAGTGGGAGGATGACTAAGTCACTTATACTACTGACAACATGGGAATAAGGACAAGTTTTGAGAGAAAAAGGACTAATTCAGTACTAGACGTATAAAATCTTGGGACTTCTGAGACATCCAGATAAAGATGTTTGGCAGGCAGATAGTAATATAGAACCAGAAATGTCAGAAGCAGAAATAAGAAGCTAGGAAATATGAATACACAGCCTGTGGAGAAAGCCAAGGACTTAAGTGACCAGGGAGCAAGTCAAATGAGAAAATGAAGATCAGAGACATTTGGGAAATATCATGTAACTGGTAGACAGAGGAGGAGTCAAAAAGACTGAGAAGGAATATCTGAGATAAAAAGTCAGGGGAAGTCAACTGTGTCCCAGTGTTAGGTTATCTGATATCACCCATAATTTGAGGGGTTGCTGCTTTTAATAATATGGCTTTGATCAAAATCTCAACCTGAAGCTATATAGAAATATGAAAAATGATAAGGATCGGGGTTTGAAAGAAACTCTGAAATGCATGTAACTTTCCATTTGAGTGAGCAATGAGCAATACTAGTTTTAAAATGCATTTAAAATTTCATATGCGATACCAGTTTAAAAAACTCATTAAAAAAACCCCTCAGGAATTGTTTTTACAAAAGCTATTTAAAAATCCTCCTCTTCAGTCTACTGTATCCAGAGTTTCAGGGATCTCAAAATTTTCTTTTTAAATGGCTAGGGGAATATAAAACTAGTCGGAATTTGGTCCATATATAAATTACAATTACCATTAATAAAAGTGAAAAACAGGGAATATAAATTTCCAGTTAGAGAATTAAGTTATTTATATTTGAAATAAACATTTAGTAAAAAATATATATTTTTGAAGAATTATTTAATTCTTCAAAAGAATTTTGAATTCTTAGAATTATTTAATTCTAAAAGAGACTGCAATGTAGTTAGGTGAAAAAAATTATATAGCAAACACTGTACAGGACAATGCCAAGCTTTTAAAAGCTATATATGTTGTTTCTGTTTATACTGGACTTAAATAGATTTTTTTTTTTACTTTTTCAATGAAAGTAATATGTTCAGTTATCAGAAATTAATATAGCATTAATAATTAGAAAAACAGAATGACCTTAACAACTTACCTGAAATTCATTCACATATTGTGCCATAACAAACTCATGTCTTTCGCTCGATAAAGGTTCTGCTAGAACATCAGGTAAAGTTTTATGAACCTGGCTTTTCTTCTGTGATGTGGTCCCATTGAGGTGACAATCAAAACCTATGTTTCCAGGAAGCTGGAATCTCTGATCCTGAGGTCCAAATGGTCCCATAGTTTCATCGGGCCAAACTGTTCGAGAGCCTAAAGAGGAACGACAAAATGAATCATTTTCTCTTTACTAGTTAAGTACATTGGTAGACTGAAAGAATGTTCTTCTTCCAATTAGGTATTTTTTTTTAGCTAACCAATAGTTGTTTGAAGTTTGCTTTCCTGTGTAAATATAAATTAGTTTGTTTCATGTTATTCCAAAAGACTAATCAAAGCAACCAGCTGTCAGCTCACAGGCACTTCCATTTATTCTGGCACTTTCAAAGTAAGTTTCTGCTCTGTTAATTTATTGCTCAAAGGTGCATCATTACCCTGAAATTCATTCACATATTGTGCCATAACAAACTCATGTCTTTCGCTCGATAAAGGTTCTGCTAGAACATCAGGTAAAGTTTTATGAACCTGGCTTTTCTTCTGTGATGTGGTCCCATTGAGGTGACAATCAAAACCTATGTTTCCAGGAAGCTGGAATCTCTGATCCTGAGGTCCAAATGGTCCCATAGTTTCATCGGGCCAAACTGTTCGAGAGCCTAAAGAGGAACGACAAAATGAATCATTTTCTCTTTACTAGTTAAGTACATTGGTAGACTGAAAGAATGTTCTTCTTCCAATTAGGTATTTTTTTTTAGCTAACCAATAGTTGTTTGAAGTTTGCTTTCCTGTGTAAATATAAATTAGTTTGTTTCATGTTATTCCAAAAGACTAATCAAAGCAACCAGCTGTCAGCTCACAGGTAATTCCATTACTAGGGAAAGAATTCAATAAAGTACTGTAAATGTAATTCTTTTTTTTTTTTGGCCATGCTGTGCGGCTTGTGGGATCTCAGTTCTCTGACAAGGGACTGAACCTGGGCCATGGCAGTGAAAGCCCGGAATTCTAACCACTAGGATTACCAGGGAATTCCCATACTATGCAATTCTTGACAGTCATTGAAAAGAATATGGTAAATCTATACTGATAGTGAATGAAGTCCAGGACATATTACATTAAAAGAAAAAGCTAAGTCAAAGAACAGCATATATGACATTTATTTTTCATCCTTATATTTGTGTTTTTAAATACAGTAAAAAAAAAACATCTGTAAGGAAAGACATCAGACTTAATGGTGGCTACCCTTGGGGAGGGGCATTCAACTGCTGTTACCTGGTGGCACAAAACATTAATGGACTGCAAAAAAATCTTGTACAAACCAATGTGACATATGCCCTGTTTACCAGCTACATGAGTTAATATGGATTTAATACTTACAGAAGAATAGACCACATTATTTTATTCCTGTAAAACTTAAAAAAATCCTAACATGTAAAAAATTCAAAAAGATCCAGAAAAGAATAAATTAGAAAATCAAATGAAGAAATACTCAGAGTAGGAATTTTGTTTAGAGAAAGGAAGGGACAACTGCTGCAGACTTTAGCTGGCAATAAAAATATTTATAAATACTCTGCCAGAACTGAGTGACTAAAAACGACCATGTCAATATGGCTGCCCCCATATCTCTCTTCCATACCTATGACAGACATCACCCATCAATCGCAGAACATTTCCCTGCTGAACACAGACATTGTCACATGATTCTCAACCTAAACACTCTAGCCCAGTATGTCTCAAACTTTTAATTATTTAAGAATCATCTAAGATCTTCTCAAAATGCAGATTCTGATTTACTAGGTCTGCAGTGGGGCTAAAAATTCTTCGTTTCTAAACAGTCCCAGATGATGCTGATGCTATGCCATGCTATGCTAGTCTGCAGATCACACTGAGTAACAAGGCTCTAGACAGCCACTAATGATTGACTGGAGTCAGTTCACAAACTTAAACTTATCATATATTTTGAAGAACATGGGTTCTACAGATTATTCAGATCTGTTTCTTTAAATAAATATCTCATATTAACAGTGAATTTGAGCATATTTTCAAATGTTTACCAGTCATTTAGGTTTTCTCCTACAGAAATAGCCTGTTCAAATCCATTTTTGAAATTTTTTGTTTGGTTTTCTACTGGGTTTTCTTTTTCCTATTGATCTACAAAAATTCTTTATATAGTTGTCCCTAGTTATTCACAGGGGACTGCTCCCTGGACCCCCACAGATACCAAAATCTGCATATGCTCAAGTCCCTTATATAAAAGGGCATACCTCTACTGACCTTTGAACAACTGAGGGGTTAGCTGTTCAAACCCTGCATGCAGTCAAAAATCTGAGTATAATTTATAGGCAGTTCTCTGTATAGTCGGTTCCACATCCTCAGATTCAATGAACCAAGAATTGTACCGTACTTATTTATTTTTGAAAAAAATCTGCGCATAAAGTGGACCTGAGCAGCTCAAAACCATGTTGTTCAAGAGTCAACTGCACGCACATATACTGTAACCTTCGTACATCACATCCTCCTGTATACTTTAAGTCATCTCTAGATTACCTATAATATCAAATACAATGTAAATGATATGTAAATAGTTGCTGGTGTGTGGCAAATTCAAGTTTTGCTTTTTGGAACTTTCTGGAATTTTTTTCCCCGAATATTTTTAATCCTTGGTTGGCTGAATGTGAGGATGAAGAACCCATGGATAGGGAGGGTTGGCTGTATATTCACAATGCAAACACTTTACATATTCTGAGTGACAAATCTTTCATTTATGATAGATGTATATTTAGCCTTCAGATTATGAAAATTGAGGAGTAATCAGAGATGGAGTTAGAAAACTGGACCAAGAAAACCAGGGGAAGCTTTGCATGCCCAAGTGAACTTATATTACACTGTAAGTAATGTGTTGCATGAAAAAGGATTCCATGGGCAATCCCTTTAGAATACATTAGGTGAAGTTTCTAAGAGTGCTCCCTGAATGTTTTAGTGTGTATTATAAACCTCTACGATAGGACTATGGTATAAAGCATTTCTCCAAGTTAACTAATCACAGAGCTTAAAAAAATTTTTTTTTTCATCCTTGAACAATGATTCATAGCTTGGGAATAGTTTAGGAACTGCTACTGAAAGCAGTAGGAGATAATCGAGGCTTATGAAGGAAGTGACATGATTTAAAGTATTTTAGAATGATTGATAGTGGTGCACAAGATGGATAAGAAAAAGCAGACTTTGATTTAATAAACACTCAAAGTGACAGCTACATTTAAGAAATTCAGCAAAGAATGGCAAGAAGTAGTAACATAGTTTAATAGGATCAAAAGATTTGTTTCAGGGAGGACTGTGTGCTCAAAGATCATTAGAAAAACACTAAAGTTCAAGAAAATAAGTTTTAGAAACCAATATTCATTCTTCTTTTAAAAAAATATTGTAACTTTCTGGTGTAAATATTTAGGCAAGAGCTCTGATTTTATTTTCAATGGGATAAACTCAACTTTAGAAAATCAGTAAAACCTCAAGAAGAAATACAGTAAGTCCCCTACACACGAATGAGTTCTATTCCGAGAGTGTGTTCGTAAGTCCAATAAAGTTAGCCTAGGTACCCAACTAACATAATTGGCTAGCATATATAGTACTGTACTGTAATAGGTTTATAATACTTTTCACACAAGTAATACATAGAAAACAGACACAAAAAATAAAGACCTTTAAATCTTACAGTAGAGTACCTTGAAAAGTACAGTAGTCCAGTACAACAGCTGGTGTACAGGGCTGGCATTGGGTGAACAGGCAAGAAGAGTTACTGACTGGAGGAGGGAGAGGAGGTGGGAGATGACAGAGCTGAAGGATCATCAGCAAGGAGATGGAGGGCAAACTGCAATTTCACTGATGCCTGACGTGGATGGCACAGGCTCTGCTTCCTTGCTGGACTCAATTCTATCTACCCTCTTGAAAAAACAATCCAGTGATGTCTGGGTAGTAGGTCTTTTTTTCTCATCATAGATGACATGGTAGCAGTGGATTGCATTCTGAATGGCTGCTGCAACCTCTGTGTACTGTTCTACATTTTGGTCCTGTGCCTCAAAAACTAATAGTGCCTCCTCAAATAAAGAAAAACCCCTTGCATCATGAATCTCTTCGGTTCTTCAGTTACTTCTTCTTCCTCTTGTCTCTTTTCGTCCTCTCTTGCCCTCCAACTCCATCAGGTCTTCATTAGTAAGCTCCTCATGGTGCACAGCAAGGATTTCAATGAAGTTGTCCTCTTGCAGATCTAGCTCCAGCTTCTCGCTGAGGGTCACTAAGTTGCTGAAGACCTCTTTGGACTCCTCATCCACCTTTCAAATCCACGAAAATTGTGAACAAACTGCAGGCAAAGGTTCTTCCAAACCCCATTCATGGGGACGGCCGTAACCTCATGCCAAGCAAAGTCAATGTTTTTTATGGCCTCGTGGATGTTACAGTCCTTCCAAATTGTCACAAGGTTGTTCCTGATTCGTCACTTGCCTTTACTGCCTGATGAAAACTGTGACATAAATAATATTTCTTGAAAGTTGCTATAACTCCCTGGTTCATAGGTTGGATGAGAGATGTAGTATTCGGTGGCAGATGCACTACTTTGATGTTGGGATGAAAGTCATCCATGAATGGGGGGTGGCCCAGAGCACTGCTGAGCAGCAAAAGAATGTTGAATGGGATGTCCTTCTCCAAGCAATATTTCTCTACCTCTGGGATAAAGTGGTGGAAAAACCAGTCCTGGGAAATGGCCTGTGTGACCCAGGTTTTGGGGTTACTCTTCCACACAACAGGAAGAGAGCCCTTGGCTATGTTTTTAAGGGCTCCTGGGTTCCCTGAGTGATAAACTAAGACAGCCTTCAGCTTCATATTGCTGGAAAGAAGCATTGCCACCAAACAACAGAGGTAGCCTATCCTTTGCTGCTTTATAGCCTGGCATCAACTTTTCCCCCTTACTGATGTAACTTTTCCTCTGGCATCCTCTTCCAGTACAGTCCTGTCTCATCCACATCAAAAACCTGCTCAGGTGAATACGTACCTTCATCAATAATTTCTCGAAGCATTTCAGGAAATTCCCGGTCAGCTACCATATCTGCACTTGCTGCCTTGACACTTACTTTTACATTGTGAAGGTTGGCTCTAGCCTTGAACCGATGAAACCAGCCATGGTTGGCATTAAAAGATGCGCCCTCTGATTCTTTGCCGTGTTTCAAGTCTTCATAAAGGCTTTTAGCTTTTAGCATTAAGCTGAATGGGACTTGACGCTGATGCTGATCCTGCACCCACATACTGAGAAGTTTCTCCAACTCCTTCATCACTTTTCCACGCTTCTTCGATATTATTGTCAACATCATCGGCACAGCAGACTTCACGTGTTCCATGACCTTGTCCTTGTTCTTCAGAATCATGCTGATGGTTGAACGATTCATGTTATAAGAATGAGCAACGTCTACCTTCTTTTCGCCTCATTTCACTCTCTGTTATTTTCACTTTTGTTTCCATTGTTATTGCTTGGCGCTTCTTAGCAATACCAGCTATACGCTGCTTTTACGCTTGCTTCCGGACATCCTGAGCTTGAAATAAAGATACTGTACTACTGTACTCTATACAGTACCATAAAGTACACAAAAGCACAACCACTTGTAGAGAATGCACACACGTGACAATGTACACCAGACACGTGAACTAACTTGCGTGACTGGTCACGCGAACTCGTGTTCACATCTTTGAAAGTTCACAACTTGAAGGTTTGTGTGTAGGGGACTTACTGTATTACAGGAAACACGACTCAGAATGTTATGAAACAATTATAAGTAAAGCAATAATAACTTTTACATACAGATATCTGGAGGTGCAGTGGCCACATGAGACTCATCAGAACCTGAAGATCCTGCAGTTGAAAAGGCTCTGGGATTGACAACCCTTTTAACTAAAGAGCAAAATCCTGGGAGATAGGAAACCAGTCTGGCTCTGTTACAGAGCACCTAAGAAGGACACAAAAATCAAAATTATTCTGGATATAAATGCTATACTAACATAGACAATCTCTGGTAAATCCTCACATTGCAATGTATCTTTTAAAACCAATGTTTATTCTACTATTATTGAGCAGCTACCATAGGATAAGCATCATGTATATTTATAATTTTAGAAATAAATACAAATATTTAAAAAACAAGTAATAAGTTACTTTGGGTAAAAAAATATTGCTTTCCCATTCCCAGAATTAAGAGTGCCATACAGAAAGAATGGTTCCCCCTTACTGATGTAACTTTTCCTCTGGCATCCTCTTCCAGTACAGTCCTGTCTCATCCACATCAAAAACCTGCTCAGGTGAATACGTACCTTCATCAATAATTTCTCGAAGCATTTCAGGAAATTCCCGGTCAGCTACCATATCTGCACTTGCTGCCTTGACACTTACTTTTACATTGTGAAGGTTGGCTCTAGCCTTGAACCGATGAAACCAGCCATGGTTGGCATTAAAAGATGCGCCCTCTGATTCTTTGCCGTGTTTCAAGTCTTCATAAAGGCTTTTAGCTTTTAGCATTAAGCTGAATGGGACTTGACGCTGATGCTGATCCTGCACCCACATACTGAGAAGTTTCTCCAACTCCTTCATCACTTTTCCACGCTTCTTCGATATTATTGTCAACATCATCGGCACAGCAGACTTCACGTGTTCCATGACCTTGTCCTTGTTCTTCAGAATCATGCTGATGGTTGAACGATTCATGTTATAAGAATGAGCAACGTCTACCTTCTTTTCGCCTCATTTCACTCTCTGTTATTTTCACTTTTGTTTCCATTGTTATTGCTTGGCGCTTCTTAGCAATACCAGCTATACGCTGCTTTTACGCTTGCTTCCGGACATCCTGAGCTTGAAATAAAGATACTGTACTACTGTACTCTATACAGTACCATAAAGTACACAAAAGCACAACCACTTGTAGAGAATGCACACACGTGACAATGTACACCAGACACGTGAACTAACTTGCGTGACTGGTCACGCGAACTCGTGTTCACATCTTTGAAAGTTCACAACTTGAAGGTTTGTGTGTAGGGGACTTACTGTATTACAGGAAACACGACTCAGAATGTTATGAAACAATTATAAGTAAAGCAATAATAACTTTTACATACAGATATCTGGAGGTGCAGTGGCCACATGAGACTCATCAGAACCTGAAGATCCTGCAGTTGAAAAGGCTCTGGGATTGACAACCCTTTTAACTAAAGAGCAAAATCCTGGGAGATAGGAAACCAGTCTGGCTCTGTTACAGAGCACCTAAGAAGGACACAAAAATCAAAATTATTCTGGATATAAATGCTATACTAACATAGACAATCTCTGGTAAATCCTCACATTGCAATGTATCTTTTAAAACCAATGTTTATTCTACTATTATTGAGCAGCTACCATAGGATAAGCATCATGTATATTTATAATTTTAGAAATAAATACAAATATTTAAAAAACAAGTAATAAGTTACTTTGGGTAAAAAAATATTGCTTTCCCATTCCCAGAATTAAGAGTGCCATACAGAAAGAATGGGAACCTCTAAAAGTTGCCCTATTTAGTGATGACACTAAAAAGGTAGCACAACTAATAAGATTCTATTCTCAAAATAAAGAACTTTCAAAACCTCTCCTAGAAACAAAACCTATTTACTTTCTAATTCTTCTCTTCTTTTACTGCTGTAAATTGTACTAATTATCTACCATACCATCTTTCCTCTTTCTTTAACGGCAATGTCCACTTTCCTCCATTTTAGCATACAACTTTGTGATACATTTTCTGCTCTTATGTTCATTCCCTAGACTCTGAGGTCAGTTACAATGTATGAATGTGTAAACATCTTTCACGTATAAACTTTAATCAAAATACTTAAGTCAGAATAATTTAATGCAGGGGTTGGCAAACTACAGCTGAATATAGCCTTCTGTCTGTTTTGGTGAATAAAGTTTTATTGCTATACCCATTTATGTATAGTCTGTGGCTGCTTTCATGTCATAATGGCAGAGTTAAGTAGCTTCACAGAGACGCTACGGCCTACAAAGCCTAAAATATTTGCTATCTGGCTCTTTATACTAAAAAAAGAAATCGCTGACTCTTAGATTAGTGGAAAACATGTAAGAACAAATACCATATCTGTGAAATGCTATTAAAAGATCTGAACAATTAAGAGACCCTTGAGGACATAGGCAAAAAGTTTCATGGAGGATATACTTAGTTGTAAAGAAACAGAAATTTGCTGGGGAAAGGGCATTTCAATGAGTGACTTTCAGGAACAAAGGGATGGAGTCATCAAGGATGTACTCAGAAGAGTAACACGTTCACTGAAGGTGGATATAAGGTAGTGCAGTAAAAAACAAGTTTGAAAGTTAACTTGTGGGCAACTATAAAAGGCTTTATACTTGACACAGACAGGAAAGGGCCTGTTATATCAAGATAATAAATCAGAATTTTAACCTGTAGGCAGGGAGGAAAAGACTAAACTGATAAAAATAAAGGATGTTTTAAGGAATGTACCACTAAGGGCAGTGTAGAGAATGGAGTGGGATTAGAGAGGTGGTATGAAAAATAGTTACCAGGATGTTGAAATAGTCTAGATACTGTAGAATCACTCTTTTTCCCTTTTACATAGTATTCTGAAATCCAGCCCTGTGCTCCTTCTGACTTTCTCATCCTAAGTACAAGAATACATTCTAACTGGTCGTTCTACTTCTCTGACATAATTTCTTACTCATTTTATCCCTCCTTCTCTTACTCCACTCTTTAGTCACATAAAAATATCTACCCAACTCTTCCCGTATTTCTCTGCCTTCTTTTATTCTGCCACAAGATTTCTTCTGCTAAAACGTCCTTTTCCCTCTCCTCCTAGGCCTGACAAATTCCAACTCTTTCTACAAGATCTAGATAGACAGAACCTCCTTTATATGTCTTCAAAATGCAAGACCTGTCTCCAGAGCATTCTGCCCACCTGAAAATTTAAGCATCCTCCCTTGGGTGTGCACCCAACCTGCTCAGAGACAAAAACGGTAATTCTCAGTGGTACAAGAAATTTGAATTGTATATCAACATTGAGCAATTGCGATATTTCACACAAAAGATCCAGACTTTCAGCTGTTCTTACAAACTCCAAAGATCTGGCAGCGCTGGATTCACATTCCCAAATGACATTAGTTGGCAACACATCACTGTAGCTAAGGAAAGGCTGCTCCCTTTATATCAGAAATGAGTATTTCAGTTTGTACAAGTCCCCACCAAGGCTTCTTAATTGACCTGTTCAGCCTCTGAAGCATAGACATACCTGACCCATGCTATGTATATATGCAAACTAAATTGTTGAAGACATACATATCTATCTTCATGTTTCATTAGTAACATCCATTTAGCACTTAAAATGCACATAAACGAACACAAATTTTTAAACATATATTTGAATATTGTTTTATGTAAACTTCTTTCTAACAATAAAAGTATCCTTCAAAATACCTACTGGATTAATTTATTCATTCAAATCAAAATAAAGCCAGGTCAAATATTAGCATACTACTCTAACTAGTATCTTTCCTTTGAGAGTAGCACATGCTTCCTTTACAACATTCCCTTCCTATGATTATGGCTAGGTATAAATTCACCTTAACACATGGGATACACTAGTGGTCTACTTTTACGACTTGGCCTTATAGTCTTACCATTAGGCTATTACTTAATATATCATATTTGACTACAGGAATACTCTCCTGGCTAACTGTTGCCGTATTAGTCTTCCTAACACACGGCTCTAATTAAATCACCAAAATTTAAAGAATAAAGTCCAAATTACTGGGTTTGGCATTCAAGACTCTCTATTACATGATTCCAAATCCACAATCCAACCTTATTTCTCACTTATCTCTTTCACACATCTTACATTCAGGAAGACAGAACTGACTTCCTGATTTTTGAAAGGGGGGGGTGTCTTTGAATATACCTCCTGCTCTGCCCAACCAAACCTCAGATTATCTAATCCCACCCATCTTTCAAACCTCAAATGCTTCTCTGATTAAGTGAACACAAACCCCTACTTTTCCCTCTCCACAAAGCTCTGAATCTGCACTGTGCCTTTGTGTAGGTTTTAAAATTAGTTTCTACTCTTACTGTAATTGTTTTAAAATATGTCTTGTGTTCCCTATGGCAGGATGCGTTTGAGTAATCGCTGTACTGTTACAGTGAATAAATCTCTCTGGGAATAATATCTCTTGCGCCCATTTTGTAGTATTTGGAAGGTGACTTCCTGTACTGAAACTGCTACAAAACCTTCAGTTTACCTAACCAAAGAAACAGAAAACGGCTTAAAAATAATTCTAAATATTTACTGAAATAATGTCTTTTAAAACTACTGAAAGGGTGCTGGCACTGAATTTATTTCTAAAAACGAATTTATAGAAATAAATAGACGTGTATTGAGAAATATGTTGCGTTCAAACTACCCGCAAAGCGTATCAACCCAATTCACACCCCTTGCTTCCCTTGCCATTTCCGGTACACTAATTACGAGAAACATTATGCCATCAATGCCATTATCATTAAACCCGTCCTTCCTAACGAGTTCCCAAACTATTTTATTACTATACTGCTTCTTAAGAGGCTAATTTACTCACATTGGCCATTTCTGGCGGGAAGGGCAGGCGAAAAATATCTTCCCTTTTGTAAAGTTATTCCTGGGAAAGGACAAAACAAACAGGCCGGTGACGGATTAAGCTCTAACAACAGATCACTGGGGCAACGTCCACCACCGCCTACTGTGTGTCCCTCCACCGAGACAGGACCAAAGTCCAAGCTCTCCCCGAACCCCAAAATTCGCCCCCCGCCCCCACAGGGCACAGCTCGCTGCCCACAGGAGGGCGTGAGGCTCTCAGCCCTCCCGGTTCGAATCCGCGAATCGGACTCGACTCCGACTAGATCGGGGTGGCCAATGAGGAGCTCCACCGGGATGGAGTCCTGAGGCTCGAAGTAGGTATTTGAACACCGGTCAGGGTTACCCGACGACAGAAGCAAATGTGCCAGCAGAGATGAAGGATGAGGAAGCGAAAAGGATCCTAAAGACAGAGTGCCAGGACGACTGGCGACAGCGATAGGGACCCTGTGGGAATAGAGGTAACACCGAGAGCTGCAGCCCGAAGATGGGCGAATTTGGAGGGGCTAATGCGGGCGGAAACCATACGTACCAGTCTACGCCGCCGCCTCCAGGTGTTGAAGACCCGGACTCTTCCCGTCTTCAAAATGGCGGCGCGACGGCAGAGCGGGTAGCGCCGAAGCTGGCAGTGCCCAGACTGAAGGAGTTGCTTCTGAGCGCATCGATGGGAAGGATCGTCGAGCCGATGATGCGCACGCGCACAGGAGTCCCACGTAGAGCCGCCCTTCCATTGGATAGTCCCCCGCCGCGACGTGGGCGGAGATAAAGTGCCGCGCGGATGACCTGGGAGCCGGAGGCTTGAGCTCTGGAGCTGGGTTTAGGCAGGCGTTTAATTTCGTGCATTAACTCACTGAACTGAGGTATTTGAAAACCTCCTCTCTCCCTAAGACTTTCTTATTGCCTCCAAGAGGTACAGTTTTCTGTTCTTTGTATGTGGTTTTTTTATTTTTCAAGAAATCACTGTTTTTGAGAATAGGGCACTTAACGTCTTTCTTTATGTACCAGGCCTTTAAAATAGGCGCAATAAATATATATCCCCTTATTTATAAAGAGTATATAGGGCTTCCCTGGTGGCGTAGTGGTTGAGAGTTCTGCCGATGCAGGGGACACGGGTTCGTGCCCCGGTCCAGGAGGACCCCACATGCCGCGGAGCGGCTGGGCCTGTGAGCCATGGCCGCTGAGCCTGCGCGTCCGGAGCCTGTGCTATTTCCAAAAAAAAAAAAAAAAAAAAAAAAAAAAAAAAATGTACAGAGTATATAATTTTCATTTGTCAGTTACATTTAAAGACAATTAACTGAAGTCCATACTTTATTCATACTGATATATTTAGTTGGGTCATGTTGGGCAAGTTAGTCTCTTTATTTTAGTTTCCTCACTTCTAAAATGGGAATAAATGGATAAAGAAGATGTGGCACATGTATACAATGGAATATTACTCAGCCATAAAAAGAAACGAAATAGAGTTGTTTGTAGTGAGGTGGATGGACCTAGAGACTGTCATACAGAGTGAAGTAAGTCAGAACGAGAAGATCAAATACCATACTTTAACACATATATATGGAATCTGAGGAAAATAAAAGTTCTGAAGAACCTAGGGGCAGGACAGGAATAAAGACGCAGTAGAGAATGGACTTGAGGACACGGGGAGGGGGAAGGGGAAGCTGGGACGAAGTGAGAGAGTAGCATTGACATATATACACTACCAAATGTAAAATAGATAGCTAGTGGGAAGCAGCCGTATAGCACAAGGAGATCAGCTCGGTGCTTTGTGACCACCTAGAGGGGTGGGATGGGGGGGTGGGAGGGAGACTCAAGAGGGAGGAGATATAGGGATATATGTATACATATAGCTGATTCACTTTGTTATACAGCAGACGCTAACACAGCATTGTAAAGCAATTATACTCCAATAAAGATGTTAAAAAATAATAAAACGGGAATAATAATAGTGGCTAACTCATAGTTTATGAAGATTAAATCAGTTGATATGTAGCTAACACATATAGCACCGCACGTGCGCACGCACAGCTCATGGCTTGGGAGTCACAGGGGCTTCTGAGTGTTGAAGTTACTAATAATTTGTTATTTCTTCATGACTCATAATTTCTCCTTCAAAGTGGCTTACTTGTCTAGGTTATATAACAAGATTACTGGTTGAATGATGATCCTAAGCTTTTTGAGCCTGGGAACCATATGTTATACATCTTTGCCAGGATAGAAGATCATCTGTCAGGTAGAGGTGGGAGATAAGAGGAGTCAGTGATAGGCAGAATGGCAGGAGGCTGTCAGGAATAACTTCATAGCGGAGGTGATGCTTGATCAGTGTTTTGAAAGATGAGTAGTTGTCTGCCTGAATGCCAAGAAAAGGCATTACAGGGGTGAGGGCATTTCAGTCAAAGGAAACAGTTGGGACAGAGATACAGAATCCAAAACGCTATGGGCAGCTGGGGAGATCCCCAAATAATCAAGGGATTCAGTTGGAAGTAGACAGGGGCCAAATCATAGTCAGCCTGCAGTGCAGTACTAAGGTGGATGTAACCCTGGAAGCAACGAGAAGCAACTGGGCAGATTTAAGCAGTCATGGCATTATCAGATTTGTGTCTTGGGAAGATTCTTGGGTTTCAGTATAGAGGATAGGTTGGAAGGATGTGGAATTGGAACCACTGGATCAGGTGGTTAGGGGACTATTGCTGTGTCCATGAGAAAGAACATGCGAGCCTGAATTAAGGGCGGGGGGGAGTTGAGGAATTGATACTGCATAGCTATCCATTGGTTGCAGATGAGGAAAAGGACGAGTTGAAGATAACTCCTAAATTTTCGACTTAGAATACTTGGTGAATGGAGTTGCTTTTTCTGAGATTTGGAATCCAGTAATATTAATTTGTGGAATGTATGCTATGTGATGGCACCTGTATAGGGATTTTCCCATTATTTATTTTAATTCTCATAACAATCCAGAAACTGAATGTATTATTATTCTCATGTTAATATGAAGAAATTAAAGCACATAGCTTACGTATTTTTATGAAGCTTCCAGGGCTGGATTTAAATCTATGTCTGTTAGGTTTAAGAATAGTGTTTTCTTTCCCATAGGTGTTGTCTCCTAGGAGTAAAACAGGTTTTAGGGGAAAGATAATGAATTTGATTTGGGATGTTTGAATTTTAAGATGCCTGAGGGGCCTTTGAAAGCAGGCCTGTTGCTCAGGATAGTGATTTATGCTGGAGACAGAGATTTGAGGTCATTGACATATGAGTAACAGTTAAAGCCATAGGAACTCCTTAACCTGGAACTCAACAATGGGCTTTTAGGGAGGAAGGTCCTGAAAATGTATGCAAATTTTTGTGTATTTGTAAGCAGATCCATGCTTCCCTCCCTAGGGAGAGTGCACATAGCTTCTTCAGATTCTTAAAGGAGTTCATGACTCTGAAAAGATCAAGAACTACTAGTGTAGAGTATAAAAGAAAAAGAGCAAAAGTCAGAAGAGTAGGAAATACTAATTAAAGGGGTAACAGAAGAAGAAAAAACTAACAATGGAGACTGAGAAATTTCAGTCAGAGGGTAAAAGGAAATCAGGAGAGAGTATTCTAGGCATGAAGAAGATAACTGCTCAGTTTTACTGGATGCTACAAAAAGGTGTTATTGAGGACCAAAACCAATCCATTGTATTTGATAACTAGGGCAATGGTGACTTTGCCAGAGGAGTTTCGGTGGAGTGGGAGTGGGAGGATGAAATTTTGATAACTGTGGATTCACAGGATGAAACACAGCCTCTTAAGGGAAGAGATTTCTCCTGTTTTTTCACTGTATTCCTGGGACTTCACTGTATTCCCGCCACAGCGAGGTGATCAATAGTATTTATTGAAGGTTGAACAGATGAAGAAGTGGTGACCATTAATAACCAGGTACCATTAGTAACAGCTGCTTTTTCTTCTGTTTCAAGGCTCCATCCTTCAATAGCACTTATCCACCCAACAACCGGGCTGGGGGAGCAGTAGTGTCTCTATGGCATAAACGAAGAAACTGTGACTCAGAGAGGCTGAGTAAACTGCTTGATGCTGTACAACTACATACAGTGATGAATGTGAGATTCAGACTTGGATTTGTCTGGCTCCAAAATCTCTGTTCCTTCCATGACAATAAAACAAAGGAGAAGAAGAGGGAGAGGTGAGTATGTGCCTCTCAACTGTTATTAAATTTTCCCTTATCTATTCGCCTTCTTCCTTTCACTCTCTTGGGTTGTTCTTATTCTTCATAGACAAAGCAGTGCCTTCACAGAACTATAAAGATTGATCAAAGTACCAGATTATGAGATTATTCAGAGGCCAATATGTAATCCTTGGGGCTTTCATTCTCATCTCACTCTCACAGCTGCCTGCATTAATACTCTCTGATAAACACATGGTTTCCTTTTTATTCTGGAAAACATCGATTCTCAATAACAAAGGATGCATATTTAAGCAAACCGAGGAATATATAGTCATCACTGAATGCTCAACTTGGAAAGACTATTGTATTGCAGCTAGCTCTTTCTGTAAAGAGAGTAGGATTATAAAACCAAAAGAGACAAGAAGGAATATTTTCTGCTCAACCAAGCATATCTAAAGCATATTAGAAGTTTGGAGACAATATTCTGTGTTATTTTTTTTAAAAAAAGGTTGCATGGAACTATTACCTGGTTGTAAGAAAATAGCATGTAAAAAGGGATAATGTTATGAGTAAAAAGGGTATGGAGAAAAGAAAAGATGTGTGAACACTTGGTTTTTATTCTTTGACTTGGTCACAGAACTCAGCCATTGAGAACACATCTTTTTAAGTTGTCTGCATCAGTGCTGTGATAGCTCTTTAGTGTTTGATACATTAAGGCAGGTATATATTTTGGCCATTTCTAAAAACTCAAGATTTTCCTGGAAACCCCTTGTATGTTCTAGCCATCCATTGCTAGGTAGCAATATGTGGATGTTACAGAGAAATGTTACAGAGTGAATGTTATTTGTCTCTAGGACATAATGGAGGAGGAGGAGCCTGTGATTTAATATTTTGGTTTTTAGTTTGAATGTGATTCATAAGTGTGTCACGG
Organism: Neophocaena asiaeorientalis asiaeorientalis; assembly: GCF_003031525.2. Classification (NCBI taxonomy): domain Eukaryota; kingdom Metazoa; phylum Chordata; class Mammalia; order Artiodactyla; family Phocoenidae; genus Neophocaena; species Neophocaena asiaeorientalis. Next base: position 1,108,208 of record NW_020174372.1, on the reverse strand, counting down.
GACTGTAATTGTGGTATTAGATATAGCAGTTGCCTATCTGCTCTTCTTTCTGTCTTTCTCCTTGTTACGATGAAGACAATGATATTGCCTCCCTCATAGATATATGAAGGTAATCCGTGTAAAGAATTTAGCGCAGTGCGTGGCACTCGGCAAGTATGCAATAAATGTTAGCTGATATTGCCTTCCTCCTCATCAGCTACATTATTGTCATCATCACTGAACTCCTCTGAACTCTATGCTCGTAGGGAAGTGATAATGTGGTAAGGAGCTTTGGTTCCCTTATATATGCACAAGGCTTATCAGAGGTGATAATACTGCCACGACCTTCCTATCTCTTTGGTACTGGGACATTGTTTGGTCTAGAAAGGAACAGGCATGGGTTTAGGTGAGACTCCCCTCAGGATGTTGGCCTGCTTTGTTTTGAGCTACTTTACCTTGAGGTGATTATGCATGTATTTTATTTTATTTATTTATTTAAAAAAAATTTTTTTAAGGGGTAAGGGTGTAGGGGACATTTCATTGCTTAGTCCAAGGAGCCCTTCTTTTTTTTTTAAAAAAAAATTTATTTATTTATATTTATTTTTGGCTGTGTTCGGTCTTCATTTCTGTGCTAGGGCTTTCTCTAGTTGTGGCAAGCGGGGGCCACTCTTCATCGGCAGTGCACGGGCCTCTCACTATTGTGGCCTCTCTTGTTGCGGAGCACAGGCTCCAGACGCGCAGGCTCAGCGGCCATGGCTCATGGACCTAGTTGCTCCACGGCATGTGGGATCTTCCCAGACCAGGGCTTGAACCCATGTCTCCTGCATTGGCAGGCAGATTCTCAACCAGTGCACCACCAGGGAAGCCCATGATTATGCTTGTATTTTAGAACTCAAAGCATGTAGACAGAGCAGAGAACAAGGATGAGGAGAAGATTTAAGCAAAAACTGATTAACCACTGAGTGAGAAGCATCTATAAGTCACATTTGGTAAACTTAGGATTCAGGCTGTGGTGATCTGGCTCCATAAAGAAATGGAAATACTTAGACTTGAAAGGAGGGTATAAAGCTACCTGGGAGCTTGTTAAAAATGCAAAATCTCTGGCTCCAATCCAAAACTACTGCCCCAGAATCTGTATTTTAAAAAAATCCATAGTGATTCATATGTACAATTAAATTCTCTTGAATGAGATTGACTAGGAAGTGGAAGAGAGATGGTAGCATTGGGCCTTGCATAATGTAAATCGCCCCATATATATAGAATCAGAATAGGTAAGGGGTGCTTCCCTGGTGGTGCAGTGGTTGAGAATCTGCCTGCCAAGGCAGGGGACACAGGTTCGAGGCCTGGTCTGGGAAGATCCCACATGCCACGGAGCAACTGGGCCCATGAGCCACAACTACTGAGCCTGCATGTCTGGAGCCTGTGCTCCGCAACAAGAGAGGCCACGACAGTGAGAGGCCTGCGCACCGCAATGAAGAGTGACCCCCTCTCGCCACAACTGGAGAAAGCGCTCGCACAGAAACGAAGACCCAACACAGCCAAAAAAAAAAAAAGAATATGTAACGGGCTAAGGAAGCTGCATTTTAAGAAACCCTTCAGGGAATTTTTATGAACACTAGAGTTCGAGGACCACAAGTAAAAGATAAAAACTGTCCTGGGGAGGAGTGCAATATACACTATGAACAGTAGATGTCACTACTGTACAATTTGAAAATGACATCGTTAGCAGCCAAAAGAATTATTACAAGAACATTCTCTAAATTTGCAATGTAAAGATCTAGGGAAAATGAACTCTAATTTAAACAGAGTTGGATTTTCCTGTGATTTTATTAGAGATCTCTAAGACATATGAACAGCTTACAAAGAGTGATTGGAGATTTAGAAATTTGGGGTACATGTAAGTAAACCTATTCTAAGGAATAATGTCTCAGTGTACTTGGGGAAATAAAGTGAATGTTTTGTGGTTTAAAAAACCAAACTGGATTCCACAGTCAAAGTATACAAGGCACTCAATGACTCTTAGAATATCTTTTCCTGGCCTTATATCACAATGTTAGTTTTATACTGGGTTTGCCAGATATTTAATTTTCATCTGCAGCTCAGGGATTGAAGCCTTGTGTGCTGTCCCTGTAAACATTGTCTTTATCTGTAGACACTGCAGCATGCTGGGGGACTTGGATTCAATTTCTGGCTTTTCTGTAAAGCTCCATGTGGATCACCACGACAATTTCTTAACGTCTGTGAGCCTTGAAACAGGCATAAAAAATGTCCACATAAGGGGTATCGTGAGGAGGACCCAGATAATAAATGTGAAATAATTTTGAAGTGTTAAATAAATGCAAAGTATTATTTGAATGCTTATAGTGTTGGACCTTTGCTTTGATATTGGTCTTTGAAACCTCACCAAAGTACCCTTTCCATAAAAATGACTCTGGTTCTGCTAAGAGCCTGGTTATTTTCCCCAACTACATCTTTTGTTCTGCATGTAAGGTTGACTGATAAAATGTAGGATACTCAGTTACATTTGAGTTTCAGATAAACAATGCATAATTTTTTAGTGTAAGTATGGCTTAGATATTGCATGGCAATCTGGCAAATCTAACTCAAAGGCAAACTAAGGAAGCTGTTCCATGTTTATATTTCTGTACCGGAAGGTCATCTAATTGATCAAATCTTCTATTCTGCCTTGTATGGAAAAAGTCTGGCTCAAAAAATGTAGGTCTAAAAATGCTTTTGGAGAGTTATTGCTAACTGAAAGCTCACATCTTCAAAAATGTTTATACTTCCTGTCTAGAAATGGCTTGCTTGGGCTTATACACTAAAGACTGCTTGGAGGGAAATAGAGCCACTTAATTAATCCTTGGAATTATTTTTCGTTTCTGTTATAGTCTGTTATTCTTTTGATTTTTGATTATTCATTAACATGTCTTTCTCTCTCCCACTGTGTGGTTGTGGGACTAGAAGGAGGGAAAGCGTGAATCTCCAAAATGAAAGCCACTCAAATGTTGGTGTATAAAAAATTCTGATGCATTTCTGGCACAGTCCTCTCTTCCCAATTATATTTCATGCAGCAGATTATGCTATTAAAGTGTATAGGCTATAAAGTGTATAGGCTATATAGGCGACATTGCACTGAGGTGATTTGAGCCACCAATGAGGGTTCCTGGGCTGTGTGTTCCTGTCACTAAGAACATTTGCTAATCTGCTGACAAATTAGAGAGTCCACATCCCAATAATGGACAAGAGTAAGGAGAAGGAACGGGGAGTGAGGTATATGCTAAGTGTTGAGAAAGAGTTATCCTGGGGAACAATTTGCAATTTCAAAGTACTTGAGGATAATACACAAAATGGGGGTTAACAAAATAAAATAAATCCAGAATTACACTTTCATGGGTATGCTCTGAAGTAGAATGAGGAATAACCTTAGGAATCCTGATGTACTGAACTGCCAAGTCTAACAGGAAGCCCTTGGAGGGTAACTGCAGAAAAATGGCACCTTTTGGCTCAGCTAATGTTAACATTAGCCTATGGACACTAGGTGGCAATACATGGCAACGTGAGGATTTTCGAATTTGTGGTGGGATGTTGAATTAGCGGGGGAAGAGCTGTGAGATGAGCTTTGGTTTCCTGCTGTTAATACAGAGCACTTCAATTTACGGTAGAATGTTCCTTCAGCTGTGATCTTATGAAACTTAAATGGGGCAGGGATCGGGTCGGATCCACCTCTAGTGTTTTCCATCCTTTTATTTTCTTCCATTTTAAGACTGGTTACTTCACACTTCTGCAAAGTACTTAGTCTCATCGGGCATCCAAACTTGATACCTATGTCTAAATTTAGATACAGAGATGACAAAGCTGTTTAATTGGAGAGGTATTAACAGGAGAGGAGAGCGACATTGCACTGAGGTGATTTGAGCCACCAATGAGGGTTCCTGGGCTGTGTGTTCCTGTCACTAAGAACATTTGCTAATCTGCTGACAAATTGCAATGGGAATATCTCCTGGACATGCTGAAAGCCCAGTGCCCTGTCATTTGAGTAGAGTAGGCTCTTCACCAGCCCACGGGAGTATCAATGATTAGCCTACGCTTTGGCATAAGGTTCCCGTTTTCTTTACGGTTTGATGATGTTGATGGCATCAGTGATGCATGTTTGTTAATTACTTAAAGAAGCTTTTGTCTTTAAAAAAATCTATAAAAGCTTAGATCAGGTAAGCTTTTCTCTATTTTAATTTGTATTGATATTTCTGAGTTCCAAGAAAATTACATGCATATCAAATGATCATTGAAACCTTTTTATCCATTGTTTTGGGAATTTCCTCTTGTATTTATGCCCTTTCTCCTGCCTAAGTAAAACAGAAGGGTTTAGTTAGGATTTGGGGATGAAATTTACAAAGCCTATATTCTCAACGAAAATTTGGGATTTAAGTTAATTTTCATGCACCAATTTGTATCTCTCTTGCCCCCTTTACATGGTCAGTTTTGTCTTCAGCTATCTTCTAGCATTACCTATGGTTAGCTAAGCAAACTGTACTTATTCCTACCTGAGTCTTTGTCATCCTGTTAATACCTACTGGTATGCCCCTTCTCCCTCCTTTTCAGTATTCAGCTCCAAGGCGTCTCCTTTAAGAAGTTATTTCTGGGTAATTCATACTAATCTGCTTTCCTGAACTCATATAATATTACTAAGGTTAGCTCATGATTATAACCTAGGCTCAGTTGCTTTCTGATTGGTTTACACATGCACATGTGCACACACACACACACACACACACGCACAGCTAACTAGATTACAAGTTTTTGAAGGTGAGGACTGCACCCCAGTGCCATCTAGCAGTATGGTATGTATTGAATATACATACCCCATAGATATCCATCTTTTATCCGTCTCTGTGATCCCAAAGCCTGAAACATAGTAGGTGTTCAATAAATGTTTGTTGAAAGAGCTGAAAAATTGATTTAAACTACTCTGCTGAAGTACTAGATCTCTGATAATATTAGATTGTGACATCTATTGTGAAAAACTTAGTAATCATCAGTGTAGACCTTACAAGAGCTAGTTCAAGCCTTATCTCCTCCATGAGAAATTTCCAAGGCCAGCACAATCCTGATTTCTCCTCCTTATTCTAAAGTACTAAATTATCTTATCTCCCTTCATCATATCTATGTTGGACAAGTGCCTAAGGTTCATATCTGTAATGTAGGGTTAATACTGGTGTCTACCTGTTACGGTTGTGATGATTAAATGATTTAATATATATAAAGTACTTAGAACTTTTCTGCCATATAATAAGTGATTGATTGGTATTGTTTATTATTGTTACTGATATAAGATTGTTCTTTGTTTTATGTACTTAGAACTTGTCCTACCAATTAGATTATAAACTTTCAGGGGCAGGCATCTTCATTTTAATATCTTAGAGAATATAATTATGTCCCTTTTTCATTCCAAGTATTGGTATTTAGTGTCTTTTTTCTTTTCCTTGTTAGTCTGACTAGAGGTTTGTCAATTTCGTTGACTTTTCTCCTAGTAATAGTTTTTGGTTTCATTGTTTTTGTACAGGTTTTCTGTTTTCAATACCACTGATTTCTGCTCTTTATTATTTTCTTTCCCCTGCTTACTTTGGGTTTAGTTTTTCATTCTTTTTCTAGTTTCTTATGGTAGAAGCTTAGATAATTGATTTGAGAACTTTCTTGTTTTCTAATATAAGCATTTGCTATAATTTCCCCTCTAAACCCTGCTTCAGCTGCATTCCTTAAACTTTGATATGTTTTTATTTTTATTCAGTTAAAATTTTTTCTATTTTTCCTTATATCTTCTTTATTCATGAGTTATTTAGAAGTGTGTTGTTTAATTTTCAAATACTTGGGGATTTCCCATACTATATCTCCTGATAATTTCTAGTTTAACTCTTTGGTAGACATAGAACATACTTTAACTGTTTTCAGTTCTCCTAAATTTATTGAGACATTTTATGGCCCTGAATATGATCTGATTTGGTGAATATGCAGCAGTGTGTGCTTGGAAAGTTTGTGCATTCTGCTGTTGTTGAGTATAGTGTTTTATAAATGTTATTTAGGTCAAGTTAGTTGATAGCCTTGTTCAAATTTTCTGTGTCCTTCAGACTTTCTGAATCCTTATTCTATTAATTTCTGAAAGAGAGGTGTCAGTCTCCAAGTATAACTAAGATTTGCTTGTCTCCTTTCAGATTTACATTTTGTAGTTTAAAATTGTTATTAGGTATGTAAACATTTAGGACTGGTATGTCTTCTTGATGAGTTAACCTCTCTATCGTTATGGAATGTCCTTCTTTATTCATGGTAATATTTCTTGTTCTGAACTATTTTTTTGTCTCATATTAATATTGCCACTCAAATTTTCTTTTGATTTGTGTTAGCATGTTATATATTTTTCCATCCTTCTACTTTTAAGCTACCTATGCCTTTATATTTAATGAGTCTTGCAGTCATTTTTGGAGGGGTTCGATATGGCAATCTCTGCTTTTTAATTGGAATATTTAAACTATTTATATTTAATGTCATTATTCATATGGTTGGATTTAAATCTACCTTCTTGCTGTTTGCTTTCTATTTTTCCCGCCTGTTCTTTGTTCCTTTTTCCTGTTGCCCTTCCTTTTATTGAGATTAATTGACTATTTTTTACGATTACATTTTATTTACATTGTTGGATTGTACCTCCTTCTTTTGTTTTTTATTAGTTTCTCTTGGGTTGACAATATGTACATTCAACTTATCACAGTCTGCCTTCAAATGATATTGTACCTTTTCACATGTACTATAAAAACCTTACAACAGTATACTTCCATCTCTTTATCCTTTGTGCTAGCATTGTCATATATTTTACATCCACAAATGCTGTAAATTCCAAACTATAATGTTATCAATCGTTCTTTAAACAGTCAATTATATTGTGAAGATAGTATAAAAGTGAGAAATTTATCTTTTACATTCCTCCACATATTTATCATTTCTGGCTTTTTTCTATCTTTTGTGAAGATTTCACTTTTTATCTTGTGTTATTTTAGGGCTGCCTAGGAAACTTCCTGTAATATTTTTGGAGTGCTGCTCTACTGGTGATGAAGTCTCTTAGTTTTGTTCATCCAGAAATGTGTATTTAGTCATTGTTTTTGAAAGGTATTTTCCCTTGGGAAAGAGCTGTAGGTATACAGTGTTTTGTTTTGTTTTTTCTTCTAATACATTTGGCTTCCATAGTTTCTGATGAAGAGTCTGCTGTTATTCTTTTCTTTATTGCCCTGTAGGTAATGTGTCAGTGTATCTTGTTTTTACTGGATAAATTTAAGATTTTCTTTTTATCATTAGTTTTCAGCAATTTGATTACATTGTGTCTTGACATACAATACCCTTCTGAGGATTTTACTTGATGCTCTGTGTATATGTGTGTGTGTGTGTGTGTGTGTGTGTGTGTGTGTGTGTGTGTGTATTCCAGTTTGGCTTGAGGGGAGACAAACTATTTCTAGTCCTCTGTGACTCACAGAGGTTTTTCTGACTCCTCCTTTCTTGTGGTTCTTTCTCTAGCCTTGGACCATTTCCTCTCATGCATGCACTGATAAGTAGCCAAAGTCTCAAGTGGATCCCACGGCAGATCTCTGGAGTTCTTTCTTTGTGCAGCTACTTTCTCTGTAGTGCTATGTTCCACAAATTCTAACTTTCTTGGTTTACCTGCATTGTGATTTCTGCGTCTTCAATGCAGGAAGACTGCTTGACTCTGTGTTGTTGCCTTAAAACTGCCCCTAGGAAGTGACCTGGTGAATGTTGAGTTTCCACTGTGTGTTTTCTAGCTCTCAGGTCTCTTCTCTAATGTCTGTAAGCCATTGTTTCCTATATTTTGTCTGATTTTCTAGTTGTTTTTAACACAGGGGGTGATTGTGGTGTTAAATCCATCCTTTTTTTACTCCATTTTGGCTTGAAGACAAAGTGTCTGTGGATATACTGATGGAGCTGGAAGGTGAGTCTTACTTCTTGACACACTGCTATTAAAGACCAAATGAACACCCCAGAATTTATGATAGAAGAGAATACCCAGCAAATTACTGATCAGACCAGACCATGTATGAGTAGTCTAGTAATTCTCAAGCAATGATAAATAAAAGAATCACAAAGATCCTCTGAATTAGATTGTTCTTTAAACTGTACATCAACTGTGGTGGAACAATGGCATGAAATGTGGAGTCCTTTTCTTCTATGATCTCTGCAAAGTCTTAGACTTTTAAAATGTATTGCTTCCCTTATTTTAGATGGAATGCCTGAAGTTCAAGCAGGTCATTACCTTTCTATCTGGCAGAGAGTTGGCAGGAAGGGCCACCAAGTAGATCTAATATACCAACTGCCTTAATAATGTGTGCATAGGTATAGATAAATGAAAAGCAACTTTAGTCTTCTGACTTCACATTAGACAATTACATGTTTAACTTCCTAATAGATAAACAATTTATTGCCTTTCAATTCCTCTTGCTTAAAAACAGCTCCTCCTGGAATTTTGCTTTTGTATGTTGCTTTAACTTTGGCATAAATCCCCAGTGATTCAGTGTAAAACTTTGTATCTAAATCTCCCTGAAAGAGAGTACAGCATTTTTATGAGCATAGTAGTACCATTCAAAATCATGTAAATGTACACACGCGTGAATATGTATATATAGCTTTAAAACTCTATAAAGGATTATACTTTTAACATTTTTTTGATTTGCCTTTTAAAATGTCATGAATTTTCAAATAAAACTGCTCTCTATTGTTCAGTTAGAGATATTTTTCTAGGGAATAATATGTAAATTCTTTGCTTCTTCAGAAGTTGTTATGGTTTCCCAATGTTATATGGAATAATATATTGGGAGAATTTTTCTGTTTTGTGGCAGCTTTTACTATCTTTAAAAAATGGTTCAAATCCCAAGTCACAATATCTTAATGTCAAATAATATTAAAAATGTTCTGCAAAAGAAAAATAATAGAAGAATTTTCTCATATTGGCCAATTGCAAATTTTAACTTCTCCGGGCTATTGTAAATAGAGCTGCAATGAACATTTTGGTACATGACTCTTTTTGAATTTTGTTAACCATGATTCTTAATAAATTTCTCTTTGATATGAATTTCTAAATACCAATCTGACTTTCTAAATCAAAGGAGTTAAAACCAAATGATCCAATTACAGGTTTATTTAAAAAATGAATAAATAAAGAAAGCTTTCTAGCTTTCTAGCTGCTTAAAATGCTATTGCTCTTTTTACAGAATGTCAAAAAAGTAATCAGTCTTCCTTTGATTAGGCTTTTACCTTATCTTTCTCTCAAACTTTTCTTTTTAACATCTTTATTGGAATATAATTGCTTTACAATGTTATGTTAGTTTCTGCTGTATAACAAAGTGAATCAGCTATGTGTATACATATATCCCCATATCCCCTCTCTCTTGCGCCTCCCACCCATGCTCCCTATCCCACCCCTCTAGGTGGTCACAAAGCACCGAGCTGATCTCCCTGTGCTATGCAGCTGCTTCCCACCAGCTATTTTACATTTGGTAGTGTATATATGTCAGTGCTACTCTCTCACTTTGTCCCAGCTTCTCCTTCCCCTTCCCCGTGTCCTCAAGTTCACTCTCTATGTCTGCGTCTTTATTCCTGTCCTGCCCCTAGGTTCTTCAGAACCATTTTCTTTTGTTTTTTAGATGCCAAATATATGTGTTAGCATACGGTATTTGTTTCTCTCTTTCTGACTTACTTCTTTACTCCGTACGACAGACTCTAGGTCCATCTACCTCACTACAAATAACTCAATTTAGTTTCTCTTTATGGCTGAGTAATATTCCATTGTATATGTGCGCCACATCTTCTTTATCCATTCATCTGTCAATGGACACGTAGGTTGTTTCCATGTCCTGGCTATTGTAAGTAGTGCTGCAGTGAACATTGTGGTACATGTCTCTTTTTGAATTATGGTTTTCTCAGGGTATATGCCCAGAAGTGGGATTGCTGGGTCATATGGTAGTTCTATTTTTAGTTTTTTAAGGAACCTCCATACTGTTCTCCATAGTGGCTGTATCAACTTACATTCCCACCAGCAGTGCAAGAGCGTTCCCTTTTCTCCACACCCTCTCCGGCATTTATTGTTTGTAGATTATTTGATGATGGCCATTCTGACCGGTGTGAGGGGATACCTCATTGTAGTTTTGATTTGCATTTCTCTAATGTTAGTGATGTTGAGCATGCTTTCATGTGTTTGTTGGCAATCTGTATGTCTTCTTTGGAGAAATGTCTATTTAGGTCTTCTGCCCATTTTTGGATTGGGTTGTTGTTTTTGTTTTTGATATTGAGCTGCATGAGCTGCTTGTATATTTTGGAGATTAATCCTTTGTCAGTTGCTTCATTTGCAAATATTTTCTCCCATTCTGAGGGCTGTCTTTTCGTCTTGTTTAGGTTTCCTTTGCTGTGCAAAAGCTTTTAAGTTTCATTAGGTCCCATTTGTTAATTTTTATTTCCATTTCTCTAGGTGGTGGGTCAAAAAGGATCTTGCTGTGATTTATGTCATAGAGTATTCTGCCTATATTTTCCTCTAAGAGTTTTATAGTGTCTGCCCTTACATTTAGGTCTTTAATCTATTTTGAGTTTATTTTTGTGTATGGTGTTAGGAATTGTTCTAATTTCATTCTTTTACATATAGCTGTCCAGTTTTCCCAGCACCATTTATTGAAGAGGCTGTCTTTTCTCCATTATATATTCTTGCCTCCTTTATCAAAGATAAGGTGACCATATGTGTGCTGGTTTATCTCTGGGCTTTCTATCCTGTTCCATTGATCTATATTTCTTTTTGCCAGCCTCATACTGTCTTGATTACTGTAGCTTCATAGTATAGTCTGAAGTCAGGGAGCCTGATTCCTCCAGCTCCATTTTTCTTTCTCAAGATTGCTTTGGCTATTTGGGGTCTTCTGTGTTTCCATGCAAATTGTGAAATTTTTTGTTCTAGTTCTGTGAAAAATGCCATTGGTAGTTTGATAGGGCTTGCATTGAATCTGTAGATTGCTTTGGGTAGTATAGTCATTTTCACAATGTTGGTTTTTCTAATCCAAGAACATGATATATCTCTCCATCTGTTTGTATCATCTTTAATTTTTTTTGTCAGGGTCTTATAGTTTTTGGCATATAGGTCCTTTGTCTCCCTAAGTAGGTTTATTCTTAAGTATTTTATTCTTCTTGTTGCAGTGGTAAATGGGAGTGTTTCCTTTATTTCTCTTTCATATTTTTCGTCATTAGTGTATAGGAATGCAAGAGATTTCTGTGCATTAATTTTGTATCCTGCTACTTTACTAAATTCATTGATTAGCCATAGACGTTTTCTGGTAGCATCTTTAGGATTTTCTATATATAGTATCATGTTATCTGCAAACAGTTACAGTTTTACTTCTTTTCCAATTTGGATTCCTTTTATTTCTTTTTCTTCTCTTGTTGCCGTGGCTAAAACTTCCAAAACTATGTTGAATAATAGTGCTGCCAGTGGGCAGCCTTGTCTTGTTCCTGATCTTAGGGGAAATGGTTTCAGTTTTTGACCACTGAGAATAATGCTGGCTGTGGGTTTGTCATATATGGCCTTTATTATGTTGAGGTAGGTTCCCTCTATGCCTGCTTTCTGGAGGGTTTTTATCATAAATGGGTGTTGAATTTTCTTGAAAGCTTTTTCTGTATCTACTGAGATTATCATATGGTTTTATCCTTCAGTTTGTTAATATGGTGTATCACATTGATTGATTTGAGTATATTGAAGATCTTTGCATTTGTGGGATAAACCCCACTTGATCATGGTGTGTGATCCTTTTAATGTACTCTTGGATTCTGTTTGCTAGTATTTTGTTCAGGATTTTTGCATCTATGTTCATCAGTGATATTCGCCTGTAGTTTTTTTTCTTTTTGACATCTTTGTGTGGTTTTGTTCTCAGGGTGATGGTGACCTCGTAGAATGAGTTTGGGAATGTTCCTCCCTCTGCTATATTTTTTAAGAGTTTTAGAAGGATAGGTGTTAGCTCTTCTCTAAATGTTTGATAGAATTTGCCTGTGAAGCCATCTGGTCCTGGGCTTTTGTTTGTTGGAAGATTTTTAATGACAGTCTCAATTTCAGTGCTTGTGATCGGACTTTTTATATTTTCTATTTCTTCCTGGTTCTGTTCAGAAGGTTGTGCTTTTCTAAGAATGTGTCCGTTTCTTCCAGGTTGTCCATTTTATTGGCATAGAGCTGCTTCTAGTAATATCTCATGATCCTTTGTATTTCTACAGTATCAGTTGTTACTTCTCCTTTTTCATTTCTAATTCTGTTGATTTGAATCTTCTCTCTTTTCTTCTTGATGAGTCTGGCTAATGGTTTATCAGTTTTGTTTATCTTCTCAAAGAACCAGCTTTTAGTCTTATTGATCTTTGAGATAGTTTCGGTCATTTCTTTTTCATTTATTTCTGATCTGATCTTTATGATTCCTTTCCTTCTGCTAACTTTTTTTTTGTTCTTCTTTCTCTAATTGCTTTAGGGGTAAGGTTAGGTTATTTATTTGAGATGTTTCTTGAGCTAAGATTGTATTGCTGTAAACTTCCCTCTTAGAACTGCTTTTGCTGCATCCCATAGGTTTTGGGTCATTGTGTTTTCATTGTCATTTGTTTCTAGGTATTTTTTGATTTCCTCTTTGATTTCTTCAGTGATCTCTTGGTTATTTAGTAGTGTATTGTTTAGCCTCCATGTGTTTGTATTTCTAACAGTTTTTTTTCCTGTAATTGATAGGTAGTCTCATAGGGTTGTGGTCAGAAAAGATACTTGATGTGATTTCAATATTCTTAACTTTACCAAGGCTTGATTTGTGACCCAAGATATCATCTATTTGGAGAATGATCCATGAGCATTTGAGGAGAATGTGTATTCTGTTGTTTTTGGATGGAATGTCATGTAAATATCAATTAAGTCCATCTACTCTAATGTGTCATTTAAAGCTTGTGTTTCCTTTTTTATTTTCATTTTGGATACTTTGTCCATTGGTGAAAGTGGGGTGTTAAAGTCTCCTACTATTATTGTATTACTGTCAGTTTCCCCTTTTATGGCTGTTAACATTTGCCTTATATATTGAGGTGCTCCTATGTTGGGTGCATACATATTTACAAATGTTATATGTTCTTCTTGGATTCATCCCTTGATCATTATGTAGTGTCCTTCTTTGTCTGTTGTAATAGTCTTTATTTTAAAGTCTCTTTTGTCTGATATAAGAATTGCTACACCAGCTTTCTTTTGATATGCATTACATGGAATATCTTTTTCCATCCCTTCACTTTCAGTCTGTATGTTTTCCTAGGTCTGAAGTGAGTCTCTTGTAGTCAGCGTATATATGGATATTGTTTTTGTATCTAATCAGCCAGTCTATGTCTTTTGGTTGGAACATTTAATCCATTTACATTTAAGGTAATTATCAATATGTATGTTCCTATCACCATTTTCCTAATTGTTTTGGGTTTGTTTTTGTAGGTCTTTTCCTTCTCTTGTGTTTCTTGCCTAGAGAAGTTCTTTTAACATTTGCTGTAAAGCTGATTTGGTGGTGTTGAATTCTCTTAACTTTTGCTTGTCTATAAAGGTTTTAATTTCTCCATCAGATCTGAATGAGATCCTTGCTGGGGAGAGTAATCATGGTTGTAGGTTTTTCCCTTTCATCACTTTAAATATGCCCTGCCACTCCCTTCTGGCTTGCAGAGTTTCTGCTGAAAGATCAACTGTTAACTTTATGGGGATTCCATTGTATGTTATTTGTTTCTTTTCCCTTTCTTCTTTTAATATTTTTTATTTGTATTTAATTTTTGATAGTTTGATTCATATGTGTCTTGGCGTGTTTCTCCTTGTATTTATCTGTATGGGACTTTGTGCTTCCTGGACTTGATCGACTATTTCCTTTCCCATGTTAAGGAAGTTTTCAAGTATAATCTCTTCAAATATTTTCTCAGACCCTTTCTTTTTCTATTCTTCTTCTGGGACCACTATTATTAAAATGTTTGTGTGTTTGATGTTGTTCCAGAGGTGTCTGAGAGTGTCCTCAATTCTTTTCATTCTTTTTTCTTTATTCTGCTCCGTGGCAGTGATTTCCACTATTTTATCTTCCCGGTCATTTATCTGTTCTTCTGCCTCAGTTATTTTGCTATGGATTCCTTGTAGAGAATTTTTAATTTCATTTACTGTGTTATTCATCACTTTGTTTGCTCTTTAGTTCTTCTAGGTCCTTATTAAATGTTTCGTGTATTTTCTCCATTCTGTTTCCAAGATGTTGTGTCATCTTTACTATCATTACTCTGAATTCTTTTTCAGGTAGACTGCCTATTTCCTCTTCATTTGTTTGGTCTGGTGGGTTTTTACCTTGCTCCTTCATCTGCTGCGTATTTCTCTGTCTTCTCATTTTGCTTAACTTAGTGTGTTTGGGGTCTCCTCTTCGCAGGCTGCACGTTCATATTTCCCATTGTTTTTGGTGTCTGCCCCCAGTGGGTGAGGTTGGTTCAGTGGATTGTTTAGGCTTCCTGGTGGAGGGAACTGGTGACTGTCTTCGGGTAGGTAGGGCTGGATCTTGTCTTTCTAGTGGGCAGGGCCGCATCCAGTAGTGTGTTTTGGGTTGTCTGTGAACTTAGTATGACTTTAGGCAGCCTCTCTGCTAATGGGTGGGTTTGTGCTCCTGTCTTGTTAATCGTTTGGCATGGGGTGTTGAGGACTGGAGCTTGCTGGCTGTTGGGTGGAGCTGGGTCTTAGTTTTGAGATGGAGATCTCTGGGAGAGCTCTTGCTGATTGATATTATGTGGGCCTGGGAGGTCTCTGGTGGCCCAGTGTCCTGGACTTGGCTCTCCCACCTTGGAGGCTCGGACCTGACACCCGGCTGGAGCATCAAGACCCTTCCAGCCGCACAGCTTGGAAGAAAAGGAAGAAAAAAAAGGAAAAGCAAAAAAACCCCCAGAAAAACAAACAGATAGAACCTGAAACCAAATGGTAAAAGTAAAACTAAGCAGACACAGTCACCCAAACATACACACACACACTCATAAAAAGGAAAAAAAAAACAACCCCCCAAAAAACCAACAGTCAGAACCCTAGGACAAATGGTAAAAACAAACCTAAACAGACAAAATCACACAAAGGATCATACACATACACACTGACAAAACGAGAAAAAAGGAAAAAAAATTAAAAAAAATTAAAAAGAGAAGAGAGCAACCAAACTAATGAACAAATCTACCATTGATAACAAGCACTAAAAACTAAACTAAGATAAACGTAAAAACCAGAAACAAATTGATGCAGAAAAGAAACCCCAAGTCTACAGTTGCTCCCAAAGTCCACCGCCTCAGTTTTGGGAACATTTATTGTCTATTCAGGTATTCCACAGATGCAGGGTACATCAAGTTGATTGTGGGGATTTAATCCGCTGCTCCTGAGGCTCCTGGGAGAGATTTCCCTTTCTCTTCTTTGTTTGCACAGTTCCTGGGGTTCAGCTTTGGATTTGGCCCCACCTCTGCATGTAGGCCACCCTCAGGCATCTGTTCCCCGCCTAGACAGGAGGGGGTTAAAGGATCGGCTGTTTAGGGCTCTCTTGCTCACTCAGGCCAGGGAGAGGCAAGGGTACGGTAGTCATAATTTGAATGTAGGGTGAGCCTGAGGTGGCAGAGGCCGATGTGACATTGCAACAGCCTGAGGCGTGCCATGTGTTCTCCCAGGGAAGTTGTCCCTGAATATCAGGACCCTGGCAGTGGTGGGCTGCACAGGCTCCTGGTGGGGGTGTGGGTAGTGACCTGTGCTTGCACACAGGATTCTTGGTGGCAGTGGCGGCAGTGTTAGCGTTTCATGACAGTCTCTGGGGTCTGAGCTGACAGCCACAGCTCATGCCCATCTCTGGAGTTCGCTTAGGTGGTGCTCTGCCTTCTGTAGGCACACAGAGCAGGAATCCCTTCGCCTCACACACCCGGAAACAATGGTCTCTTGCCTCTTCAGCAGGTCCAGACTTTTTCTTGGACTCCCTCCCGGCTAGCTGTGGTGCACTAGCCCCCTTCAGGCTGTGTTCACACAGCCATCCCCAGTCCTCTCCCTGCAGTCTAACTCCTGAAGCCCGAGCCTCAGCTCCCAGCCCCCACCCGCCATGGCGGGTGAGCACATAAGCGTCTCAGGTTGGTGAGTGCTGGTCAGCACCAATCCTTTGTGCGGGAACCTCTCCGTTTTGCCCTCTGCACCCCTGTTGCTGTGCTCTCCTCCGTGGCTCCGAAGCTTCCCCCCGACTCACCGCCCCCCGCCCCCAGTCCCCGCCAGTGATGGGGCTTCCTAGTGTGTGGAAACTTTTCCTTCTTCACAGCTCCCTCCTAGAGGTGCAGGTCCCATCCCTATTCTTTTGTCTGTTTCTTTTTTCTTTTGCCCTACCCAGGTATGTGGGGATTTTCTTGCCTTTTTGGAAGTCTGAGGTTTTCTGCCAGCGTTCAGTAGGTGTTCTGTAGGAGCTGTTCCACATGTAGATGTACTTTTGATGTATTTGTGGGCAGGAAGGTGATCTCCACGTCTTACTCCTCTGCTGTCTTGAAGGTCTCCAAGACTTTTCACTTATAAGGGAAAGAAGTTAGAAATCTAAGGGGGCAGTGAGAGGTAACAGCTAAGGGTTTCCAAAGGATTTAATGATAGAAAAACAGGAATAACTCAGATAGCCATTGCACTCAGAATTCTAGTGTGTGGGCTGTGCTCCTACAGTCTTACCATGGTCCTGATGATTAAAGTGTTGGATTCTGGGCTTGCACATAGGGAAAGGTTGAAGATGCAGATGTGTTTGATAATGCTCATAAATAGAAAGAACAGTGAGATTTTCAATAGCTTTCATACTGACTTATTTCTCTTTATTTTACTTGACCATCCACCAGAAAACATGGTCAGATGATATCTTTTAGTTATATTTAAAGCTTATGTTTTCTTATGTATTATAATTCTTCTGTGAAGAGAATACCATAAGCAGAATTGCAAAAGGTATTTCTAAATTTTAACATGTACTTCAAAATATTTTCTTCAATCCATAACTACTTCTGAGGAAACTTTTACATAAAGTTAAGGTCAAACATTTTCATTTTGCCTGTCAGTATATAATTCCTCTTTAAATAAGCAATTAGCTAATGATTTACCATAAAGTGTTTTCCTTAGCATCTATTATGTACTCAACATTGTGCTGCAGCTGTTGGAACACAGAGAAAGTATGAGCACTTACAAAGTCAAGGGAAAGAGACATTTAAGTGGAAAATATTTTTAGCATTATGTTTTGACTTAACACTCTGGAGGATGAAGATTTAATGCTTTTCAGCTACTTGCCTTGACCATACTTAGTCCACTTCTGGTCCTCCCCACCTCCCAACATGACTGTTGCTTATTTTTTTATTTTTTATTTTTTTTTTGCGGTACGCGGGCCTCTCACTGTTGTGGCCTCTCCCGTTGCGGAGCACAGGCTCCGGACGTGCAGGCCCAGTGCCACGGCCCACGGGCCCAACTGCTCCACGGCATGTGGGATCCTCCCAGACCGGGGCATGATCCCGCGTCCCCTGCCTCGGCAGGAGGACTCTCAACCACTGTGCCACCAGAAGCCCGACTGTTGCTTATTATTGCTCATGGATGAGCTAAGTAGTGTACCACGATCACTTTCCTTTTCTTGAACAACATTTTGTTCTCCCTGAAATCTGGTTTTATTGTTTTTATTCTTTTAGTTTTCTATGATTTTATCTCTATCTTAGACCAAACTCTCCCCCAGTTGTGGGAATATCATCTCAAAACTTTCAGGCCTGTTGGGGTTCTATCAGATTCATCTTCTTGAGTAAATCTCTCCTGATACCTTTCACCTGCTCCAGTCTTAGACCAGTTGCTCTCTAGCTCTGTAGCTCAGCTGTGATCCTGGGATTTTCCTTCATGGGCCTTGTCTTTCCTATATTATATCCCTTGTTTTCTATCTTTCTCTTTTTTAGTTCACTCTCTTTTATTGGAGGAACACATCTTCCAGTATCTTCTTGAGAAGGCTTAAATACCAAATAAAATTTGATATTTTTGATAAACAAATGGGACTTAATTAAACTTAAAAGATTTTGCATAGCAAAGGAAATCATAAACAAAATAAAATGACAACCTACAGAATGGTAGAACATATTTGCAATGATGCAACCAGCAAAGGATTACTTTCCAAAATATACAAACAGCTCATACAGCTTAATATAAAAACAAACAAACAAGCAACCTAATCAAAAAGTGGGCAGAAGACCTAAATAGGCATTTCTTCAAAGAAGACATACAGATGGCCAAAAAGCACATGAAAAGATGCTCAATATCACCAACTGTTAGAGAAATACAAATCAAAACTGCAATGAGGGGGACTTCCTTGGTGGTCCAGTGGCTAAGGCTCCATGTTCCCAATGCAGGGGGCCCAGGTTTGATCCCTGGTCAGGGAACTAGATCCCACATGCTGCAACCAAGATTTCACATGCTGCAACTAAAGATCCCACATGCTGCAACTAAAGATTCTGCAGGCCACAACTAAAGGTTCCGCATGCCACAACTAAAAGATCTCACATGCTGCAATTAAAGATCCCGCATGCTGCAACTAAAGATCCTGTATGCTGCAACTAAAAGATCCCACACGCCACAACGAACATCCCCACACAACAACAAAGCTCCCTCATTCTGCAACTAAGACCCAGTGCAGCCAAATAAATAAAGTAAATAAATATTAAAAAAAAATACAATGAGCTATCACCTCACACTGGTCAGAATGGCCATCATTAAAAAGTCTACAACAGGGCTTCCCTGGTGGTGCAGTGGTTGAGAGTCCGCCTGCCGATGCAGGGGACACAGGTTCGTGCCCTGGTCCAGAAAGTTCCTGCATGCCGTGGAGCGGCTGGGCCCGTGAGCCATGGCCGCTGAGCCTGCGCGTCTGGAGCCTGTGCTCCGCAACGGGAGAGGCCACAACAGTGAGAGGCCCACGTACTGCAAAAGAAAAAAAAAAAAAGTCTACAACTAACCCCATTCATGAGGGTCCATACTCATAACCTAATCACCTCCCCAAAGCCCCATCTCCTAATACATCACATTGGGGATTAGGATTCCAACATATGAATTTTGAGGGGACACAAACATTCAAACCATAACACCTGTCTTGAGAAGTGACACTCCCATGGCTATTGTTTCTAACTAAATTGTGTGAACACTGTGTACTGGAACAATCTCAGGGTGTTTGGTAGAAAAGGCAGGTTTCCTGAGGCCCCACCTTATACCTATTAAAGCAGAATCTTTGGTTGTGAGGCTCAGAAAATCACGTTTTACTCTATTTTCATGTTGGGATGATCAGTATAGTCTGAAAATTGGTATACCCAGACTATCTAGGGACAAGAGTAAAACCCCAGGTCCTATTATCACCCCCCTCCATCACACACATACACACAAACATATACTAATGTCTATCCTCCCTCAATGTATTACTCAGGGTTCTCCAGAGAAACAAAACCAATAGGATGTGTGTATAGAGACAGAGAGGAAGAGAAAAACAGAGAGATTTATTTTAAGGAGTTGGCTCGTGCAATTGTAGGGGCTGGCAAGTCCAAAATCTGCAGGATAAGCCAGGAGGCTGGAGACCGAGGGAAGGGGAAAAACAAAGTCTACAAATAATAAATGCTGGAGAGGAAAAAGGAACTCTCTTATACTGTTGGTGGGAATGTAAATTGGTGCAGCCTCTGGAAAACAGTATGGAAGTTCCTTAAAAAACTAAAAATAGAACTACCATATGATTCAGCCATCCCAGTCTTGGGCATATATCCAGAGAAAAGTCTAATTCAAAAAGATACATGCACCCCAATGTTCATAGCAGCATTATTTACAATAGCCAAGACATGGAAGCAAACTAAATGTCCACTGACAGATGAATGGATAAAGAAGATACAGCATATATATACACAATGGAATATTAGTCATAAACAAGAATGAAATAATGCCATTTGCAGCAACATGGATGGACCTAGAGATTATCATACTAAGTGAAATAAGCTAGACAGAGAAAGACAAATATCATACATCACTTATATGTAGAATCTAAAAAATGATACAAATGAACTTATTTACCAAACACAAATAGCCTCGCAGACATAGAAAACAAACTTATGGTTACCAAAGGGGAAAGATGGGGAGGGATAAATTGGGAGTTTGGGATTAAAATTTATAGACTACTAAATATGAAATAGATAAACAACACGGACCTACTGTATAGCACAGAGAACTATATTCAATATCTTGTAATAACCTATAATGGAAAAGAATCTGAAAACGAAGATATATATATATCTGAATCACTTTGCTGTACACCTGAAGCATTACATTATAAGTCAACTATACTTCAATTAAAAAATAACTTTTGGGCTTCCCTGGTGGCGCAGTGGTTGAGAACCTGCCTGCCAATGCAGGGGACACGGGTTCGAGCCCTGGTCTGGGAAGATCCCACATGCCACGGAGCATTTGGGCCCGTGAGCCACAACTACTGAGCCTGCGCGTCTGGAGCCTGTGCTCTGCAACAAGAGAGGCTGCGATAGTGAGAGGCCCGCGCACCGCGATGAAGAGTGGCCCCAGCTCGCCACAACTAGAGAAAGCCCTCGGACAGAAACGAAGACCCAACGCAGCCAAAAATAAATAAATAAAATTAAAAAAAAAAAATATTGCAAAAAATAACTTTTTTGATACTTTTGTACCTCTAAAAATGCTCTTATTCTACTTCACATATGATTGTTAGTTTTTTACTACATATAGAATTCTAGGTTGCAAATAATTTCCCCTCAAAATTTTGAAGACAGATTTCCACCATCCTGTGATTTCAGTGTTGGAAATTGAAAATATCTCTTTAATTGTGATTCTTGAAACTTTGTATGAAATTCCTTTCTCCTCCCTTTCTGGTCCCATATTAGATTATCTGTTTTTTTCCTCCCACGTTCTGAAATTTCACAGTGATGGTGTTTGGTGCGTGACCTGATTTCATTCATTATAGTTAGCACTCACTGGGCCCTTTTAATCTAGAAACTCATGCCCTTCAACTCTGGAAAATTTTCTTGACTTTTTATATGATGATTTTCTCCTCTCCATTTTTCTTTTTTATCTTTTTATGAGTGCCTATTAATCAAATGTTTGACTCCTTGTATTGTTCTTCTAATTTTATTATTTTTCTTTCCTATTTTCCGTATTTTTCTTTTTGTCTGAGTTTTGGAATATATCCTCGATCTTTCTTCCAACCCTTTATTAAATTTCATTATGAATGAATATTTATATAAGTTAAGAAAATTGCAAATTTTAAAAAGCTGCCAAATTCTATAAATGCAATTTTTTGCCATTTTCCAATAATGTATGTTGGTAGTTTGAAATAATAGACTAAATTAATGAAGATCATAAAGATAAGTCAAGTATATTGTTTTATTGACATTGCTTGTGAAATCCAATTGTCACTTTATTTTCTTCTTACTCTGTTGCCCAGCAGCATTTGACATAATTGACCATTCCCTAATTCCTGAAACACTTTCTTCTCTCAACCTCAATGACCTCATGTTGTTCTTTCTTTTACTTCACTGGTCGATCCTGCTCAGTATCATTTGCTCTCTTTTCCTTTTCTATTAAGTTTCTAGAAAATACAGTGCCCCAGCAATTTAATCCTGGACCTCCTTCTCTTTTGTTACTAACTCCTTGGGGGATTTTTAAATTTAAGAGCAGCTTTATTGAGCTATAATCCACATACCATGAAGTTCACCCTCCTAAACTGTAAAATTCAGTGTTTATTGTGTATACGCAAAGTTGTGCAACCATCACTATCTAATTTTAGAACATTTTCATCACCCCCAAAACAAACCATCTACCATTAGCAGTCACTCCCCATTACTCCTTCTACTGCAACCCCTGGCAGCTACTAATGTACTTTTTCTCTCTCTGAGTTTGCCTATTCTGGACACTTGAAGTAAATTAATCACATAATATAGTCTCTTTGTGTCTGCTCTTTCACTTAGCTTAATATTTTCAGGGTGGATTCGTGTTGTAGCATGTATTAGTATTTGTTTCTTTTTACAGTCAAATAATATTCAATTTTATGGATATATATTTTGTGTATCCATTAATCAGTTGATAGACATTTGTGTTTGCACATTTTAGCTATTATGAATAGTGCTGCTGTAAGTATTTATGTGAAAGTTTTTGTATATTTTTGTTTCTATTGGGTGTATACCTATCAGTGGAATTGCTGGGTCATGTGGTTACTCTATGTTTAACTTTTTGAGGAACTGCCAAACTATTTTCTAAAGTAGCTGCACCATTTTATGTGCTCATCAGCAATGTGTGAGGGTTCAAATTTATCCATATCTTTACCAATACTTGTTATTATCTGTATTTTTTGTTATAGCCATCCTACTAGCTGTGAAGAGGTATCTTATTGTGTTTTTTTTTTTTGCGGTACACGGGCCTCTCACTGTTGTGGCCTCTCCCGTTGCAGAGCACAGGCTCCAGACGCACAGGCTTAGCAGCCATGGCTCACGGGCCTAGCCGCTCTGCGGCATGTGGGATCTTCCTGGACCGGGGAACAAACCCGTGTCCCCTGCATCGGCAGGCAGACTCTCAACCACTGCACCACCAGGGAAGCTTGTCTTATTGTGGTTTTGATATACATTTCCCTAATGAATAATTATATCAAGCATCTTTTTATATACTTATTGGCCATTTGCATATCATCTTTGGAAAAATGTTTATTCAAATCCTTTTCCCATTGCTTTATTTGTCTTTTTATTGTTGAGTTGTAAGTGTTCTTCATGTGTTCTGGATATAAATCTCTTAAGAGATGTATGATGTGCAATTTTTTTTTTCACTTCTGGAATTGTCTTTTCACTTTCTTGATGGTGTCCTTTGATGTATAAAAGTTTTTTTTTAAATTGAAGTGTAGTTGATTTACAGTGTTTTTGGTGTACAGCAAAGTGATTCAGTTGTACATGCATATATATATGTATATATTCTTTTTCAGGTTCTTTTCCTTGTAAGTTATTACAAGATATTGAATATAGTTCCCTGTGTTATATAGTATAGGTCCTTGTTGTTTATTTTATATGTATGTACAAAAGTTTTAATTCTGATGATCTGCAGTTATTTATTTATTTATGTCACTTGTGCTTTTTTTTTTTTAAACATCTTTATTGGGGTATAATTGCTTTACAATGGTGTGTTAGTTTCTGCTTTATAACAAAGTGAATCAGCTATACATATACATATGTTCCCATATGTCTTCCCTCTTGCGTCTCCCTCCCTCCCACTCTCCCCATCCCACCCCTCCAGGCTGTCACAAAGCACCGAGGTTATATCCCTGTTCCTTGCGGCTGCTTCCCCCTAGCTATCTACCTTACTACGTTTGTTAGTGTGTATATGTCCATGACTCTCTCTCACCCTGTCAAAACTCACTTGTGCTTTTGATGTCAAATCTGAGAAACCATTTTCTGATCCAAGGTCATGAAGATTACCTGTTATGTTCTCTTCTAAGAGTTGTTTAGTCGTAGCTCTTATATTTAGGTTGCTGATCCATTTTGAGTTAGTTTTTGTATATGGTGTGTATAGGGTTCATTCTTGTGCATCAGGATATACAGTTGTTCCAGCACTATTTGTTGAAAAGGCTACTCTTTTCTTCATTGAATTGTCTTGATCTATGAAGTTTTAATTATGCTATCACTTTTAATTCCAAGAGCTTTGTTTTAGTTTCTGAATGTTCTTATATAGTAGTATCCTGTTCTTATTTTTCTCTGATTTTTCTTAGGATATCAGTGTTAGTTTTTTTTGTTTTTTTAAGTCTCTCTCTGCAGAGACTTTATCCTCACTGTAGAATCTCTCAGCGTGACATCAGCAATATAGTGGAATAGAACCCACTGTATCCCCCCTCAGCAACACTAATTTGACAGCCATCCATAGACAGAAGTACCTTTGTGGGAACTTTGGGATCCAAGCACAGGCCAGGAGCAGTCCTGCCCTCCTGCAGGAGACCCGCTAGTCATACCCGTTGGAGCCCTGGAGGCAGGCCCACCAATCTCAGTTTGTTAGCAGATCCTAAGACAGCTCTGTAACTTGGCTTTAGGCCCTGTCAGCCTCAGACTGGGAGCAGTTCAGCCTATCCACAGACCAGGTGGAATACATGCCTTTCCCTAACCCAAGGCTGGACCGTCCACCTCGGTCTGACTGCAGATCCTGAAACAACCCTGTAACTTGGCTCCAGCCCCACTCAGCTGTAGGCCGGGAGCTGTCCTATGCATCCAAGTACCCATCTGGAGACATGCTTGTCAATTCCGCCAAGGCTGGCCCACCAACTTTACTCAGACTACAGATCTTGGAGGAGTCCTTTTGCCTGGCTTCAACCACTACAAGCTATGATCTGGGAGTGGTCCTCCCTCTCAGGGACACAGAAGGAGACTTGCCCATCCATGCCCCTGTAGGGAGACCTGCTGACATTGGTCTATGAATCCTGAGTGACCCTGTGACTCAGCTCTATCCCCACCCAACTATGTTCAGGGAGTTCTTCCCACCCAGAGACCTGGCAGGAGACATGCCTGTCAGATCCACTGACCTTGGCCATCGTGGGGCCTGAAGTGGTCCTGTGACTCAGCTCAGTCCCCTCTCAGCAGCAATCCAGGAACAGTCCTGTCCACCTGGGGACTAGGTGAAAGACACACTCCTCATGTCCCTGAGGTCAGGCCCATTGGCCTCTGTCAGACTGCAGATATTGAAGCAGCCCTCTAACCTTGCTCCAGCCCTGCTCTCCTATGGTCCTGGATAGTCTTGCCCACACAGGAACCCAGCAGCAAGCATGCTCATTGATGCCCCTGGAGGTAAGCTTGCAGTCCTGAGTTCCAGCTCTGGATCCTGAAGCAGTCCTGCATCTTGATTTTAGCCTTGCTTAGCTATAGTCCAGGGCCAATTCTGGGAGACCTTTCAGGGACTCAATGGGAGCCACACCTGTCTGTGCACCTGGTAAGAAGCCTGCCATCTGTGGATCCAGCCCCAGACCCTGAAGTGGACCCTTGTCCTGGTACTGGCTCTAATGACCATGGTCCTGTAAACAGTCTTGTCCACTCAGGGACCAAACAGGACCTGTGTCCACGTGAGTCCCTGGTAACAGGTCCGACAACCATGGATCCCACTGTAGACCTAGCAGCAGTAATGTGATCTGGCTCGAACCCCACTGAACTGCAATTCTAGAGGCAATACCATCAGCCCAGGGACCCAACAGAAGAAGGTCTTTACTTGCTAAAATAAGTTTGTAAAGACTGGAAGAGGGTTTGCACCTTCCAATGCATAGACACTAACACTAGGCTACATGGATCATGAAGAATCAGGCAAACATGATACCACCAAAGGAAACTAATAGAACTCCAGTAACCAATCCCAAAGAAATGGAAATCTATAAATTGTCTGACAAAGAATTAAAAATAATCATCTTAAAGAAGCTTAATGATATGTAAGAGAACACAGATAGACAAATAAAATCAGGAAAACAATGAAACAGCAGATTTGAGCAACATTATAGACCAAATGGAGCTAACAGACATTTGTAGAACATTTCATCCAACAGCAGCAGAATATACATTCTCCTTAAGCATACATGGAACATTCTCCAGGATATTTCATGTTAGCTTACAAAACAAGTCTTAACAAATTTAATAAGATTGAAATCATAATAAGTACTTTTTCTGACCACAGTGGAATAAAACTAGAAATCAACAGCAGATAGAAAACTGGAAAATTCACAAATACATGGAAATTAAACAACATACTCCTGAACCACCGCCAAAGGGTCAAAGAAAAAAAAAATCAAAAGGGAAATTAGAAAATATCTTGAGACAAATGAAAATACAGCACACCAAAGCCTATGGGATGCAGCAAAATCAATACTAAGGGAAATTATTAGCAATGAATGCCTACATTAAAGAAAGAAAGATCTCAAATAAACAACTTAACTTTACATCTCAAGGAACTAGAAAAAAAAGAACAAACTAATCCCAAAGTTAGCAGAAAGAAGGAAATAATAAAGATTCAAGCAGAAATAAATAGAAGAGAGAATAGAAAAACAATAGAAAAATTAATGAAAATAAGAGGTTTTTTTTTTTAAAGAAACAAAATTGACAAAGTTTAGAGTAAGAAAAAAAGAGAAGACTCAAGTAAAATCAGAAATGAAAGAGCAGACATTACAACTGATGCCACAGAAATAAAAAAATCTTAGGAGACTATTGTGAACACCAAAAAATTGGACAACCTAAAAGAAATGGGTAAATTCCTGGAAACATACATCTTACCAAGACTGAATCATGAAGAAATAGAAAGTCTGAACAGATCAATAATGAGTATGGAGATGGAAACAATAGTCAAAAACCTCCCAACAGAGAAAAGCTTAGGAGCTGGTGGCTTCACTGGTGATATCTACCAAACATTTAAAGAAGAATTTATGCCAGTCCTTCTCAAACTCTTTCAGAAATTGAAGAGAAGGGAACACTCTAAACTTATTTTATGAGACCAGCATTACTTTGCTATCAAAGTCTGATAAAGACATCATTAGAAAACTAGAGACCTATATTCCTAATGAATATATTCAATAAATGTAAAAATCCTCAACAAAATACTATAACAATGAATTCAAAAGCAAATTAAAAGTTTGAACCTCATGATCAAGTGGAATTTATCCCTGGGGTGGAAGGATATTTCAACGTACTAAACTCAATTACTGTGATACACAGTGCTAACAGAATAAAGGGTAAAAGTCACATGATCATCTCAATAGATGCAGAAAATGTGTTTGACCAAGTTTAACACCTCTTCATGATAAAAACTCTCAATGAACAAGGAATAGAAGGAAATTACCTCAACATAATAGAGGCCATATATGAAAAGCCCACAGCTAACATCATATTCAATAGCGAAAAGCTGAAAGTTTTTCCTCTAAGACTAGGAACAAAGCAAGGGTGCCCACTCTCACCACTTCTATTCAACAAAGTATGGAAGTCATAGCAAGAGCAATCAGGTAAGAAAAATAAACGGCATCTAAATTAGAAAGGAACAAGTTAAATTGTCCCTGTTTGCAAGTGACATGATCTTACATATATAGAAAACTCTATAAAGACTCCATTAGAAAAACTGTTAGAACTGATAAACACATTCAGTAAAGAGTCAGGAAACAAAATCAACATATAAAGATAGTTGCATTTCTATACACTAACAACAAACTATCTGAAAAGGAAATTAGGAAAACAATCCCTTTGCAATAGCAACAAAAAAGAATAAAATACTTAGGGATAAACCTAACTAGGGAGGTGAAAGACTTGTACACTGACTGCTATCAAACATTGATGAAAGAAATTTAAAAAGACACAAACAAATGGAAAGCTCATGATTATGATTTGGAGGACTTTGTATTGCTAAAATTTCATGCTACCCAAAGCAATCTACAGATTTAATGTGATCCTTATCAAGATCCTAATGGCATTTTTGTATATATATATAAAACAATTTTAAAATCCATGTGGAATCACTTAGAACCCTGAATAGCCAAATCAATCTTGAGGAAGAAGAACAAAGCTGGAGGCATCACACTTCCTGATTTCAAAATATAATACCAAGTTCCACTAATTAAAAACAGTATGGTACTCCCATAAAGATCAGTGGAACAGAGTAGAGAGCCCAGAAATTAATCCATATATGTTCAACTAATTTTTGACGACGGTACCAAGTATACACACTGAGGAAAAGACAGCCTCTTCAGCAAACGATACTGGCAAAGCTGGATATTCATATGCAAAAGAATGAAATTGGACCCTTGTCTTACACCGTACATAAAAATAAACTCAAAATGGATTAAAGACTTAAAAGTAGGACCTGAAACTGTAAAGCTAGAAGAAAATATAAGGGAAAAGCTTCATGACATTGGCTTTGGCAATGATTTTTTTTGGACATGACACCAAAAACACAGACAACAAAAGCAAAAATAGACAAGTGGAACTACAGAAATCTAAAAAGTTTTTGCACAGCAAAGGGTACAGTCAATAGAGTGAATAGACAATCTATGGGATGGGAGAAAGTATTTGCAGACCATATATCAGGTAAGGGGTTAATTTCCAAAATATGTAAGGAACTCCTACAACTCAATAGCAAAACCAAAACAAAACAAAAACCAATGCTGGAAGAGTGGTTCCCTGAGATTGAGAGCAGGGCAGGGCAGGGCAGAGCACAAACTGGGAGGAAATGGACACATATAATAAGGTTTTGAACACTGAGATTGTGTGAAATAATTTATTCTCTCCATCCCCCTGACATGTTCTGTAACACACATGCTCAGTATGTAGCATTTTCAGCCTGTGTGTGTACATGTGTTTGTGTATGAGTATCTTATATCTTTGTTAGGTTTGTGTCCCAGTCATGAGAATAGTGCAAGGTGGATCATTTTAAGATTGTATGTAAAATGACAGCTAACACTCCTGTTCTCAATGGGCACTTAACATTTACGTGATGCCAAAACATCTGGTCTTGTCCATCATTCCAGGCAAGAAGTTAGTTCAGTTGATTGCTTGGCGTCAGGTACGGAAAGCAGCTGGCTGGTTAACTGGAGTTTTGATGATGGCTGAATTGGCTGGATGTTGGTGTCATGTAGACTGATGTTATGACTGGATACAGGGGTGGAACAGAGCCAAATTACAGGGAAAAGCAATAACAAATAAATGTTTGTGTGGAATTTCATTGGAAAAGATAATTGTTTCTAAGACTGACTCTCAGAAACAGTGAGACCTGATACTGTTTATCTCTGGTGTCCCTCCATTCCCATTTTAGCTCCTTGCACTCAGGTGTCTCCCACTGTGTACCCAATATCCTCAGGCTGCCCATGGTCATTCACCCCTAAGGCACCCCACTCCTGGGATGTATCTCTCTTGGCAGGACCTCCAGCTTCTCAAATTTTTTAGCCTTTTTGTCCCTCTCTCCTTTTACCCTTCTCATCAAATCTCATTTGTCCTGTGTTTCAGAGATCTGCTCTCTGTTGAAGAGTCAACTGGTCTCAGAATCTGGAGGACATTATGCATAGTGAAAATAAGCCAGACACAGAATGATAAATCCTGTATAATCTCACTTATATATGGAATAAAAAAAAATCCAACTCATAGAAGCAGGAAATAGAATGATGGTTGACAGAAGCTGGGGAGTGGGGAAAATGGGAAGATGTTGGTCAGATGGCCATTTTATAACAAACTTTCTGTTATAAGATGAATAAGTTCTGGGGATCTAATGTACAGCATGGTGACTATAGTTAATGATACTGTACTGCATAATTGAAATTTGCTGAGAGTAGGTCTTAAGTGTTCTCACTACACACACACACACACACACACACACACACAAACACACACACACACAAATAGTAAGTATGTGAGGTTGTGGATGTCTTAATTAGCTTGATTGTGGTAATTTCATAATGTTTATGTGTATCAAATCATCATATTGTGTACCTTAAAATGTATACAATTTTTATTTGTCAATTACATCTCAGTAAAGCTGGGGAAAAAGGAATCTAATTTTTCATGATGATATTTGTAGATGTTATTGTGTTTATATATATATATATATTTTTTAGAAGATGTTGGGAGTAGGAGTTTATTAATTTACTTATTTTTGTTGTGTTGGGTCTTCGTTTCTGTGCGAGGGCTTTCTCTAGTTGTGGCAAGCGGGGGCCACTCTTCATTGCGGTGTGCGGGCATCTCACTATCGCGGCCTCTCTTGCTGCAGAGCACAGGCTCCAGACACGCAGGCTCAGTAGTTGTGGCTCACGGGCCCAGTTGCTCTGCGGCATGTGGGATCCTCCCAGACCAGGGCTCGAACCCGTGTCCCCTGCATTAGCAGGCAGATTCTCAACCACTGTGCCACCAGGGAAGCCCTATTGTGTTAATATTTATTACTTCATTCTTCCATATGTGGATGTGGTCTCAAGTGAGACTGAAATTCAGGCATATCTGGCAAGTTTTATCTTGTGTTTGCCAGAACCACGTTACATGAACACTGAGGAATATCTTGGGAGAAGAAGGAGGCAGGCTGGATGAGCTCTCAGTAAAGAGCCTTGGCTGTCAGGGGTGGGCTGGTCAGCATGCACTATGGGTTTAGTCACCTGGAACTGTCCCCCAGGCCTACTGGAAGCATATGTGAGCTCTGTGGAAAGCACAGAGACTCTAAGGTTTTCAGGAAGTTAGAGAGGGAGGAAACAGAGAGACAGAGAGAAAGAGAAAAAAATTATGTAAGTCCCCTGGGATCAAAACGGACATGAGTTGTTCTTTGCTGTGACAGTCCCTGGCATAGATTTGGTTTCTGGATGGCTCTGTTAGGGAGTGAGATACTTGCAGGAATGGGGGCTGAACCCAACCAAGGTCACTGCAGGAGCCAGGGGCAATAGGACTGTTTAAAGAACAGGTCTGGGATGACCTATGCAGACCAGAAACATTGGAAAGGAGTTTTCGGGTGGTGGGTTGGAGCAGTGGGGATGGGGTTGCTGAAGGCCTAAGGGCCTGTCTGTAGCAAGTGGATATACAAGCCTGGAACATTTAAATGATTCTTCTAAATAGAACTTCATGGGACTTCCGTGGTGGCGCAGTGGTTAAGAATCCGCCTGCCAGTGCAGGGGACACGGGTTAGATGCCACATGCTGTGGAGCAGCTAAGCCTGTGCACCACAACTACTGAGCCTACACTCTAGAGCCCTCAAGCCACAACTACTGAGCCTGCGTGCCACAACTACCAAAGCCCGTGTGCCTAGTGCTTGTGCTCCGCAACAAGAGAAGCCACCGCAATGAGAAGCCTGCGCACTGCAACAAAGTGGTTCTATTAAAAAATAGAACTTCATTTTTAAGCCATGTTAAGGTGTGAGAAAATTCAGGTTATGTCTGTAACATACTTGCCTTCTACCAGAGCCTTTGAATGCTTTGAGTCCAATAAGTAGATTGATAGTGGCAATTTTAGATCATACCGATGGTAAAATGGTGAAGGAAAAATACTTTTAGGCAATCCTTTAAGTATTCTTCAAATAATATTTAATAAATTTTCTTCTTATCCTGCTTGTTTTATTTGTTAGCTTAAGACATGATGACTTGAAATATCACTGTGCAATTATTGACTGAGGCTTGGCTGCTGCTGGGAAGAAAAGGGTGTTGAAATCCTTACACTTACGAAGCCTAAGTGCTCTTTCTTTATTAGCTCACAACTAGCAATATTACAACAGGAATTATTTTAGTTTATACATATGATTAAGGTAAAACTTCAATTAAATAATGGGTTTGCTGGTAACTATTCACTTAACGAAAATGTACCCCGTGCCTACTATGTATCATACACTCTGCTGGGCTCAGGGTAAACTGGTGAATTCAGTAGATCTAAAATCTAGTGAGGGTAAATCATGCTTAACTTCCCTTGTTGTCTAGCTGAAATACCAACTGAAAAATATAAGACATTTTGACCAAACTATGCCATATTTATAAACGCCCCAAAAAATTATCCTTAAGAAGGATTATACTTTGTATTATCAGAAAGTATGTTCCTGCTCCCAAGATCTGGATATGGGGAGTATATATCAATGTTTAGTGTGTGTGCGTGTGTGTGTAGTATTATTTATATCTGTATCTACCAGAACCTTATGTGGCTAAAGAAAGATTTCAGAAATGCAAACATCAAATATATAGGTTTCATCTGTAGAAAAAAATTCCAGCTTTCATTTAAATTACCAAAATTGCAGTCAGCTGCTGGGAGAAAAATAAAGGCAAAGATCCTATTTACAAGGCATCTAGAGTTCAGCCATCAGATGGTTTTGGTTAAGATATATTTTCTCTTTATGCTGATGTTTCTGTAAGACATTTTCTATAAGTTGGTGATTCCCCAAATGTCATGTGTCTTCCTCATTCTTGTGCTTTTATGGTAACTTCATAGTGATACTGCTGATTTTTAACAGTCTTTACTGAAAAGTTGTTCCTCTGCAGCTCCTCTGTCCATGTGTAGAATTGCATTCTATAATGGGCAAAATTCTGATTTTTTTTTTGGTGTGTGGTTTTCCCATTGCTTCTCAGGGACTCTTTCTGCCCTTCTCTTACTTCTGCCAGCAAGGAGCTGGTATTACATATTTACCCTACTAAGTTATTAAGTACTTAAGCTTATAATGGACTTGCCCTCTCTACCTTGTCTATGCTTTCCTGGAAGGAGAGTGCATTAGAATGTTTACTCATTGAAGCTACCCTGCCATGCCTACAGTAACTGGGTGATAAATCCCCCCATGCCAAGGTTAATATTCTGCTCAATGGGAAGTGTGCTATTTGGATGAGGTTGGTCCCACCACATCAAAGGTGGGGAGTCAACTTGTCTGTTTGCAAAAGGGTCGTGGCATTCCCACGTATATGTGCCAGCACTTGGAGACAGAAGCTGGCCTCGATGAGCTGCAGTGCACTCCCCATGCCTCTTGAGCTTGAACATCCAGTGGCAGTCTTTTTGGCTAACTCCTCCCACAGAGGCACGTTTGTGTGTTTGCTTTGACAATGAATTAAACCCACTGCCCTCATTGTCTAAAAATAAGAATCTCTAGGCCCTTGTTGCCATAAGGAACCCAGCTGACCCATCTGTGAGTTATTTTTTGCATATACCCTCTATTAAAAAAATATTTTCTACCTAGAGGTAAAGCTACTCCAAATATTCACTCATTTATGTTTTGGATGTGGAAACAAATTTCTCTGTGTGAGTACCATTGTTTGTCCACTGTATATTTAGTTGCTTTTAATCATCCTCTCTGAAGCTGAAAGTGATCATTCTGGATCAGAGCTGAAGATGTACCTGCCCCCTTTCCAGTTGGAAAAAATACAATTGAATTATGGGAGAATGCAAAAGAAACCTCCTGCTCACAATTCTTCTTGGCTCCTTTCCTTGGGTGGAGAGGTTGGGGAGAGAGGGAAAAAAAGACACCAAAAACAAACATCATGGGCTATCCCTCTAACTTCTTTCCCTGGAGTCACTGAAATAAATTTATTTGTTCATGAAAGAAAACCATATTCATCTATAAAAATCCTGTTTGTCCTATTTCTCTTATTTTTCTTTAATTACAAAACGTGTTAGATGGAAAATATGTATATTCTTTTTCTTACATAGTTTGTGATTAATTCAAAGAAAACTGTGCAAAGCATTATGTTCTAGCTTGTAACCTTGTGCAGAATTCAGTATCATATGGTCTTCAGGATGCAGTGTGTAAATGTTTTACAATCACCACTTCTCTGTTTTGGCTTTCATCTCCGACAGCAGGTATTTTTTCTTAGACTTGAATTTGGTTAACAAGTAGAATGCTAACTCTTAACAAGTATTTTTTGCTACAAGTGTTTTCTAGTATTTGTAATTAAATGCTTTATTTACGTAGTGCTTTATAAAACTTTAAGTCTTAGCTCCGTATACAGTAAGTGTTAAAACAGGTGCCACTGTCTCCATTTTGCAGATGGCAAATTGAAGGCCAGAAAGTATTCATGACTTGTTTTAGATTACACATTAGGTTACTGGCAGAGTCAAGATGAGAAGTCTTGCTTTGCACAAAGTTTGGCTGACTCGACCAAGTATGTCAGAGGGTAGGCCCTGGACTTTGGTTCAAAGTTGCCCAAAGTACAACTGCCCTCTCTCTTCTGCCTCTTCATGAAGACAGGAGTCTGGTCTAACTTGTTCACAATTTCAGCCCTAACAACTTGCATAGTACCTGGAAAGAAATAGTTACTCAGTACATATTTGTGAATGAATGAATAATTGAATGGATGAAGTACAGAAAGATGCTGAAGGTCTACTTTGAATAAGAATACAATGTACCTCCTGTCCCCTCCCCCATGTTGCTCTCGTTATGCCTAGCAACAGTTTGTAATTTGAAACAATGGCGTTTGACAATGACCTACTCTTGAAGCACTTCATATGGTTATGAGGCAAAAGTAATTTCATTTAAAACCCTATTTCTTGACTTTGTTACCCTGGAAAATGAATGTTCCTGGGTCTTGATATCCATCTAGAACTTGGCTGTAATCTGAGAATGATTTGTGATCTGATTCTCTGCATTTGGGGTCTGCTTTAGAGGGCTGGGAGTATATCTTTATTACATTGTTTCCAGTTTCACACACTGTGAGTCTTCTCAGAGTTAGATTCTTCCCCTGAAAAAGCTACCCCTGGGAAGATGCTGGGCACTTTTGGATATTACTTTTTAGGCCCCCCAGGGAACCAGTTAGTGGACATGTGCTATCACACTCAAATCCCTGCTCAGCTGTGGTATGTGCCTTTGGCAAGACAGCCCATTCACAAAAGCTGCACTCTGTCACAAGGTTTTTGTCTGGAGTTTTCCCTATTCCAATCCCATGTCTTTGGATGGGATGTCCCAAGATCCCATGTCTCAGGCAGGAGATCTGTTTTGGAGGTTTTACTGATGATTAGTATGTGCTTGAAGGAGGGGAAGCAGCCAAGGTCATGGTCTGCTAGCCCGTGAGATACCATGGAAACAAGTAGATACTGGATTATTATTTCCACCATTTCATTCTCCCACTCTGAACGTGGTAGATACTGTGATAAATAAGACCTCTCAAAGAAGGGAGGACCATTATCCTCTTTTCCCCTACCTCACCTTTCTACCCTATAAAAGTTTTGCAGACTCAAGCCAAACTTGTTGACTGAGAGCCCGCTGGGATTCCTCATCATGTGGCAGGGTGTGGTAGCATTTTTATGATAGAAAGTGTTTCTTTTGGTAAGAAACCCAGATGCATAAAATATAAGTCAGGGGTTGGGAATTAATGCCTACTTGCCATTCTGGCAGGATTGGGTCCTTTTTTTGCTATTGGTTTTGGCTGCTATTCCCAGGAAAATAATGGGCAGGTTCTTAATTCTTAGAGTATATTTTTGTTAACTCTGTCAACTTATGGTGTCATGGGGCCCTAAGAGACTGTCAGCCTGGTGGTCTCCACTGGTGCCATTTCTGTGTGGGGTATGTGACTGTAAACACCATGACAAATTAATACAGATAGAATAATGAGTTTCTCTTATCCTCATGCCGGACCTTCAGAGCAAACATCTACATCCTTTGAGATATTTGAGAGCCGTATACAAGTTCTATGTAGAGGTTATTGTTTTGAATAAAGATTTAAATTTTACCCTTACATGGACAGTCCCCCTTGGAGTATGCACATATTGCAGGAAAACAATCTCCAAGTGGGTTGGGTCCTAACTATTGATTTTGGAATGATGCACGTATTTTCCTTTATAAAGAATGTTATAAGTAATGTTTGAGATCCTAGTACTAGCCCACTTAAAAATCTACAGGGGAGGGCTTCCCTGGTGGCGCAGTGGTTGAGAGTCTGCCTGCCGAAGCAGGGGACACGGGTTCATGCCTTGGGTCCGGGAAGATCCCACATGCCGCGGAGCGTACCAAAAAAAAAAAAAAAAAAATCTACGGGGGAGTAGGAATACATTGCGTACTTTTAATTAAAAACAATAGGAAAAACACAGTTTTAATACTAGCAATTAGGCAGAATAGAGGAACATCACAGTTGAAGAAGAAATAGCTTCTGCTTTTCTCAGAAAGCAGGTGCTTACGGCTTGGTTAGGAGCAGGAGAGCCGATGCCTCCAGGTGTCCTAGAGTGGCTTTGGAAACATGCAAGTGTTTAAGAGTTGGAGGCCAGTTTTTTTTTTTCCTTTTTATTCTGTTAAGTCTGCCACCTTTATAGTAAAAAACTGGACTTATTAGAAAAAAACACCTAAAGCAACGTTATTTTTTTCTCGCTGTCTCTTTAACAAATTCTGTTGAATAGCTTTTCCCCCAGTTCTTAGATGAGAGTTTGAGCAGAACTCATAGCTTTTTTTTTTTTTTTTTTTTTTTTTTTACGGTACGTGTGCCTCTCACTGCTGTGGCCTCTCCCATTGCGGAGCACAGGCTCCGGACGCACCGGCTTGGCTGCCATGGCTCACGGGCCTAGCTGCTCCACGGCATGTGGGATCTTCCCGGACTGGGGCACGAACGCGTGTCCCCTGCATCGGCAGGCGGACTCTCAACCATTGTGCCACCAGGGGAGCCCGGAACTCATAGCTTTTAAGTTACTCTCGGAAAATTAATAGTCTTCTGGTAAGTCTAAAGCGTCAAAGAGTACAGTTTATTATAATAATATGAGCCTCCTGTCTTCTTTAAAATTTCTCCTGTCCCTTGGAGCTGACCAAGGTCTGGAAGTCTGGAAAGAGGGAGGGAGAGAGGAAGGGGGTTGGGGAGGGGAGTGTGTGTGTGTGTGTGTGTGTGTGTGTGTGTGTGTGTGTGGTTCCTGGCCCCTCCAGAACTGGAGCAGGATGAATGAGGAGAGGTCTTAACTGTTGCTATTCAGATTTGACTTCATAGATGTTCAGAGCTGACTCATTCATGGAGTGTTTTAGAGTGATCCCCCTCTGGAACTCTCAACTACAGTTCTAATTCCTGTGAGTTAAGGGATGCTTCACTCATGTGATTTTGACCCTGTGTTCTCTGTTCCTGGACTTCTGGTGGCTGCCCATCTCTTGAGTCACCTTGTTCTTCCAGGCAGGTTTTTCAAGATGGCTATAGGTTTGCCCCCTCCTGTGTGACATCTGGTCTACAGAAAACTTGGGTCTTCTCTTTCTCTCTGCATTGCTCCTTCATTCCAGTCTGGCCACAGCCTCTTACGCCAGCACTTAAACTCCCTTTAACTCTGACAGATACTTATCGAACTCCCCAGGTATCCACTTGAATTTGCTCTCACTTGACTTAAAGCAAAGAAGTTGTCTTTCTCCCTTGGGAGAAAGACATATAACCCTCCAAAGGATTCTTCTCCAATTCTTCCAATTCAAAAATTTTTATTGGTTGGAGATGCTGGCAGAAGTAGTTTTGCAGTTCTTAGCAATTCTGCACTAGGCTCTTCTTACCTCATTATTATAGAATAACTTTGGAGTCTTGGCCAAAGCTTGTATGGAAAGAATCCCATTTATCATTCTGTTGAATGTCTAATTTTACTTTAATACATAGTTTTCTTGTACTTTGCTATATAGGTATTAATAATAGTGCTCTAATCAGCCACAGTTCAAGTTCTTTATGCTCACAAGTAATATTATAAGATAAATGGAAAGAAAGAAATTGGTAAAAAAGATACTCTTTTCTCTGAGGTAAATCTGGCAGACATATATGACAGGGAAATGCAAATGGCAAAAAAATGCTAAAAACATAGACTAGTAAGATCTTGAGAGTAGAAAAATGATGGCGGGGAGGGGAAGTTTCTAGTAAGAGGCACTGTCAAAGGAGGACAGCTTGGTGCTTGTTTAGGGTGGCCCCTGAAGGGGAAGGAAGGAGCATACATGATGGGCAACTAAATATGGCACTTCCCATCCATCTACTGCCAACCTGGAAAATATCTATATTCGTAGAGAAAATTATTCCTCAATCACCTGATTCTTGTCTCCTTGTGCCAATACATCTCATGACCCATTCTTTTCCATTAACCTATCATATACTTAGGCTACCTCCAATGTTATCCAGGAAAATCAGTTATTCTAAAACTATTTACAAAGCACCTGTTAAAGGCAAGGCACTGTGCTTGGTGGGTTGAAGTTATATGTTATGATGTATCTTATTCTCAAGGATGGTTCAGTTGAGGTAAGTGATAAAAGACATGATCATATGAAAGATTACATAGAATCATAGATCTGTTAGTGTTATAACGTTATTTAGTGTGTGCTTATTATAGGTAAGAAAACTGAGACCCAGAGTGGTTAAGTGGCTTTAGAGTCATCTAGTTAAATAATGGCAGAGGTAGAGCCAGAGCCCAGTTCTCGCTACTTCTACTCAGTGCTGCTTCTACTACAGATTCTCACATCTCTTAAAAAATACAACACCTTGATATACCATTACAAAGTATCTGGACAGTTAGTCTGAGTAAAAAAAATTATGTGCTGCAGCCAGTTCTCATCACTTCTCAAGAGCTGATTGTGGGCACCTTTCCAACTCCAAATTTTAAAATTGGTCATGGTAGGAGAACTTACCCCATAGAAATTGGCAAACAATACAAATGAAGCATCCTGCTCTTTTCCAGGGAGAGCCAGTTATTAAACATTTACCAGTGCACTCCTGCTTATAAATAATAAATGTGATAACTTCTTCATGAAGGGGTTGTCATACGAATGGATTTTATGGAGACATGGGATTTCGATAGAGAGAAAATGAGGGAGGCTCTTTGAGAGTGGAATTATGGAGTAAATAGTTTCCTGGGACAGCGAACAGAATAGTTTGGTTGGGTGGGGGAAATGTTGGATGGGAGTTCCAATGCACATGCCTGCAGAGACCAGGCTGAATACATGAAGGTTTAAATCAGGATGGGGTTATGAATAATAGGGGATGTTGGAATCTATGGTAAAGTGGAAAGTAAAGTGGCCTAAATGTATGAAAAAAAAAATCTTGCTGTATTCTACCTACTTGGAATTTCCCATAAGGAACCAACAGAGTAAACCTAGAAAGCAGTGTGAGTCAGTATGGCCCTGAGAAGGGACTATCATTTGCGTTCTTTAAATAGCACTAGTTTTCTCAACATAATGAAGGCAAAGTTGACCATCCTAACTTATTTCCCTCTTCCTTCTTACCTTGTTTCCGTGTCCTCACTTGGAAATATCTGGAAATTATTATTTTTTGTTTGCGTGCTTAAAAAAATTATTCAATCAGTATTTTCCTTCATTAGTGTGGATAGTGTAGGATTGAGTTTTTGTTAGTAAAAACCATTCTCAGCTTTATCATTGTATTTCAAGGGTAATGATACCCCAAAGAGATAAAGATTCAGTTATATTTCCAAAAGATGTTCATTCATAGTATCTAGTTTTCTGATGAAAAGAATCCTGCTATACCAAATAGAAAGTTTATATATTTTAGGGAAGAATCTAGAAACGTATTGTTTAATTGATTTTCTTTTCAGAATGTCTCCAGGTTAACTTCACATAGGCTTTTAAACATGTTTCTTTTTTACACTAATCTGTAAGGATAACTCCACATTGATCAGCAAGTCATTTTTTCTAAAGTGAGAATTGCCCCCTTCAGAGATATCTTTATTCCCATATATCAAATCCATGGGGGTTTATTAAAAATGGAAGATCAGTAGAATAATTATCATGACTCCTAAGGAAAAGTTCTTCTGTATAAAGCAAATCATAATTCTTACATGAAAAACTCTAAAAAATTCTTAAAATTCCCTAAGTGTAATCATATCTCCAAGAAGCCCAACAAAAAACTATTGAATGGCTCTTTGCAAGTGTTTCACAAGCCCCTCTGATGATAATAACATTCCTTGTGTCTGAGAAGGACCCCACTGATGTTTGCTGCCAGTAGTACACATCATCTCTTGTGTCAGAGCTGGATTTGACTGAGCTTCCCCCCTCACCCCCCAACTCCCATGATAAGCTGGTCAGGAATGGAGCAGGGGTGGGGTAGAGATAGATTGTGGCATTCAGACACTGGAAAATAAGTGACAATCTAACTGTGAAAATCTCATCTATGACTTGAACCTCCTTAGCACAGATGGGCTAATTGACAGAACTTATAAGAGGGGTTTCAGCTCCTGGCTTGCTTGTCACTGTAACTCTGCCAGGGATGTGAGAGGAAAGAAAGTGCTTAATACATGTTTGCTGAGGAAGTCAGGAAAGGAGAGGGAAGGTGTTGCAGGCTTTCCCACAATTTTAGGTCTGCTTCCACCTAGACTCTGGGCCTCAGCCCCCATGGCCCCAGGCTTCTCTAAGTATCTCCACTGCAGAGCAGGACAGCACTCAACAGATTCTCTGCAGCAGGCCAGGAAAATGCAGGAAATGCTATGCCAGTGAGCCAAGTTACACCAAAGGACTTCTGGAGGCTACAGATATCTGAATTTCCCTCAGAGAGGAAAGATCAGGTCTCAGGGCGAGTTCCAAAATGGATTCCCCTTTCAGAGGCTCTGAAAAGTATGGCTGGAAGTGTCTTGGGAGGTACCATATGCTCTACACAGTAGCCAGGCAGATAAAAAAAACACGTACCCAGAGGCCCAAGTGTGCCCATAGAGCCAGGAAAAGGACTTATAGCACCATGAGTTTCTTACTAGGAATGCACCAAAATAAAATTGTCTGGACTGAGATGTGTACCACGCCCACAAAGCCAAAATTCCAGCTTTATTTTGGGTGGCCAGCATTTCCATCCCACAAAAATGTCAGCCTTTTGCTTCTTCTTCTCAGATTCCTTTCGTGTAATATTTTTACTCCTGGTATTTACCCTGTTGTAAAACGTGACTTGGTGTTAGCTCTCGTTCCTCTGGTTTGACTTGGTGCTTGGTGCCCTGAAGCACGCACCGTCAGTGCCCCCTTCCTCCAGTCCTCCTGATCATTCATTGGGCTCCTTCTGGCTTCTATCTCCCAGTATTTGCATCTCAGTGTCTGATTTCTTTTTCCCCAGCAATACAGAAAACTGCCACGCCTATGATACATGATCAGTAGGCCAAAATGCCAGGGAATGAACAATCCCTGGAGCAGTCCTCAGCCAATGGTCTTAGGAATTGGGGTGTAAATATCTTAGCTCCTTTGCCCCTTGGTTGCCATAATTTGAAGGTGTATGTTTTGCACTGGCTCCCAGAGTTTCCTGAGTGAGATTAAGCTCACTTAATTGGATTGATAAGGCATCCTTCTTTGTTTCTTTTCCTTACTTTCATACCATTATTCCCAGTATTTCCCAAAAAAGCTATTTGCACTCAAATCCTTGTTTCAGGGTATTTTCCTGGGAAAACACAAACTTAGGCATCCCTCTAATGTTAGGGGGCTCTATCTCTACCTCTTTACCATTTCTGTCTTTTTAAAATCTCTCTCCAACCACATAAGTTCTATTTCTACGGAAGGATGGGCAGTGGTTCAGAGATTTAAAAACTTAAGTTATATAAATATGAAAATAATTTATACTCATGCTAGATATTCCATGATTTTGAATCATTCCAGCAAATCAAAAGAAAGAATTTAAGAAAATCAAACTCTAAGAGATACCAAAGGGATACCAAGGGATACCAAAGGGTACCAATAATTATTTTAGGAGTGATAATAGCAAAGCATTTATTGAACATTTAATGTGCTGGTGATGATACTAAACCATATATACATGTGGTGTACATACCCACACACAAACACACACACATAGCTTAGATTTATCTCCATAATAAACCAATGAGGTAGGTGTAATTATTCTCTTTTTACTGATGATGAGTATAAGTGGGGTTAAGTAATTTGCCCCACATCAATCAGTTCATAAGGGGAAAAATCCAAATTCAAAAGTAAGGTCTTACTTTTACCAAAGTTTATTCTCGTAACTGCTGTACTATCATCCTTAGAAGTTTTCTTTGAAGTTGATGGGAGATATATCATCAGTCCTTTGACTGATCCAGAAGTGGAATTGATAAAAATCAACATTTTATAATAATACAATTATAGTCTTTCTCAAAAAGGATTGGGTTGGATGTGAATTATGGGAAAAGTTAAGATTTTTAAATTCCTGTAAGAGACTACTTACATTAATCATTTTATAGCATTATTGGTAATAAGCATTAAGTAAAGCTAGAAGAATGGGTCAAAGTTTTAGACATATTTCTTCTGGGGCATTTTGCTATTAGTCTAAAAAGATTATAGCAGATCAGTATCTCTAAATCACATTTCAACTTGAGGCTCAAATTTGATGATCCTGGGAAAGCTGAAATTCAGTGCTCCTTTTTGAGATTAAGCTATGGCTGCAAGTAATTTGCAGAAAACTGACATTCCTGATAGACTTAAAAAAAAAGAGAAAACAAATTGGATCATTCTATCAGGCTTTTCCAGGGTTTAGAAATCTTAATTTAATGTGAACTTGGAGGTGAGGTAAGATAGGAATAGAAAGAGAAGGTAGACAAGAGAAAGAATTGACCGAGAACAATGAATCAGTTGCTTACAGTTGTCTTCCATCAGAATTCAAAGGTCCCTAACTTCCATTTACTAAGTTCTCTTACTTTGGGCTGTACTCTGATAGTTTTAAATTATTGTAATATTATACTACATTCTAGATTGTTGACGATTGAATGAGAGTATATCCAATCTGTCTGGCTGAAACAGTTAATTAAAATATTTTCTCTCTGTTAATATACAGGGTGTTATCAAGTGGAATAAGTATTTGACCTTTCAGTGTGATCATATGGTATGTGTGCTAAATAGGGTTATCTTCAGGCGCAGGCATCAGAAACCCTGAGTTAAAATCCATTAGGATTGAAGGTAGGTGGCTGCTAGTGTTCAGTGGTACAGGAATGTGAGGGCCAGTGTCTGTGATTCCTGGTTGCAAGTAGCAATTGTGGCTTACCAAGTTTATGCTCAGGGCAGAAAGAAGAGGGAATGGATGAAAAAAGCATTTCCAGAACTCCCATGTAAAGTTTTCTTATGTCTCATTAGCTATAACTGAGTTCCGGTGGCAACCTTTAGTTGCAATGGAGACCATAAAAAGTGAGTATTTAGTTTTTTCACCTGTATGGTAGAAGGTGAAAGGAAGAGGGGGTTGGGAATGGATATAGAATTAGCCAACCAAGAGTTCCCATGTAATGCCATTGTGTAAGTGGGATCATTAAACATTAAGTATAAGAAAACAAATTTCATTAGGACATACCAAGAAGGACTTACTAATCTGCCTGGAGGTTAGATGGGCTGGGCTAGTAGGTAATGCATTCTCTATCATTGCATGTATTTAAACATTGAGTGAATGAACATTTGACCAATCTCCCGTGGAGATTTAAGCATTAGATGGGTAAGTGGTTGAACTAGCTATCTTTTAAAGTTGCCTTCACATCCTCAAGACTTGATACTCTGTAAGCACTACAGTTTCTTGCAATCTGAAAATTTTCTCTTTGTAGCTCACTCTCCTGTTATGTCCACTGGCACAAATCTGCTTTTACTTTTATCTTAACATTAATATCCAACAATGAGATTTTTAGATAGTCTCTATAAAGAAAATATCTTTATCCCCAACTGTGTTTATATCTTAAAAAATCCCATCTTCTTCCCACCCCCCCCTTTTTTCCCCCCCGGAGATGTTGACAGAATTAATATCAGAAGAGTTTTTTTCTTAATGGATGTGGTTTTTAATTTGATGCATTTTAAAACTTCAAAGGCTTTACTAAAGCTCTCACATGTTGTCCTTAAGATGCACGGTAGGAATGTCAATTTCCATGGCAATCTTGAAGCACTT
Source organism: Neophocaena asiaeorientalis asiaeorientalis (assembly GCF_003031525.2). Taxonomy (NCBI): domain Eukaryota; kingdom Metazoa; phylum Chordata; class Mammalia; order Artiodactyla; family Phocoenidae; genus Neophocaena; species Neophocaena asiaeorientalis. The sequence continues at coordinate 1,064,910 of NW_020174372.1, read as the reverse complement.
CTCTTGTTTTTTGTTTGTTTCCCTTTGAAGTATAAATTTAGGAACTAATCTCTCTTTGAGTTTGAGTCTATGTTCATGAAAGACAGCAACTGTTTGAAGAGAAAATCACATAAATAGTGAGCTGAAATTTTAAATTGGATAATATTGAAAGTTTTGCATTTTTGCTGAATACAGACCAAATTAAAATGTTTCTTATTCCTAGGGAACATTATATAGAATAAGACTGATTTCTGCTTTGATGAAAGGCTAAACCAAAGATGTTAGAAAAATGCAGGAATTCATAGTATATTCAGCACTGAATTATATTTGTTAGTTCCTAGAATCAGATGAATGTTTTCAAATATACCCTGTAAGTCTCAAGACAGAGAACTTTGCTATTATTATTCTCTTTTTTAACAGATGGCATCGGGAAGGACCAATTAAACAAGAGGGTGGAGAATACAAGATAAACCTAAAAAGAGAAAAAAAACTCTCAACTTTGATTTGTTAAAAAAATCCAAATAGAATCAAAATTGAGATGTGTTCTTCCTCTCCTGTCAGGTGTGATTAAAACAATTATTAATACTCAGTATTGGTGAGGGTATGGAGAAACAGGCCCTCTCATTTATTTCTGGTGGGAGTGTTAATTGGCCCAAGTGGTTTAGAAAGTAATTTTTGTGATATCTGCAAAAAAGCCCCCAAAATGTAATAATGTTCAGCTCAGAAATCCCACCTCTAGGAATTTTTTCATCTGAAATCCTTATATAAGTTGCAGAGTATAAGCCAAGGAATAGTACTGTAGTATTGTTTGTAATAATGAAAAATTATATATAACCTAAATAAATAGCCACTGATATGATGGTGGTTGAGGAAACTATGGCACATTCATAGAGTAGCAAACTATGTAGATTAAAAAAATAAAGTACTGAGAAGGATATGTCTATGATATATCCCTTTTGATTTTTTAAAAACTATATAGTTGTATACATTTTATAGAATGTTTTAAAGGATGTATCATTATTATTTAATAGTCACAGTTTGGGGGAAGAGTTTAGCATGATTTTGTGGAACAGTGTTTTAAAAGTTGAACTTGTTTCAAGGACCATGTATATAGTGAACTCTCAATTGTTTCCTTCATGTTAGGTCTCTTTAAAAGCCATTCATATTGTCCTAAGAACAGCGGTTTTAGGGTCAGGATGTGGGGAGAAAGAACTACCTGAGAAATTAGTTTAAAAACATCAATTGGAAATTAATTTACGTTCACAGGCTATTTTTAATTTTGGCAAGTAGACTAAATTCAGTGCTTTGGTTTGTCTATCTGGAAAATGGGAAGCTTAAAAATGAACTAAGAATAATACTAAATGTTTCTGTACCTAAATGATGAACAGTCCTTAGTTATCTCTTCATTTCCTTCTTTGTGAGATTTTTTTAACATGGGTATCTTTAAAGATTACATAATTCTAAGTTCACTGTGTTTGCATTATTAAATCCATTGAATGATTTCTTGTTATTAAACTTCTTGTTAGAAGCTGTTGTGTTGGAGAGAAATAATTTTCTCCCATTTTGAACATCCTGTCACAGCTATAGAATGCACTTCCTTAGTGAAGGGTAAGCAAATTATACAGAACAATTTTCTTAATACAGCTTATTTTTTTGTGTCTTTATCAGCTCTCACTGTCTCTTGCATGCTCTCTGTTATTCTGCAGCCTATTTCCTCCACACAAATGGCTCATCTTAGGCCTGTACTTCCTTTGGACTCAGTGATATTTAATAAAGCCCTTGCTATACATTCTAGATCAGAAGGACATTGCTATTTTCTTATGTTGAGCTGTTTTCTTATGATTCTTGCTTTTCTATTCAATGGTGAAACTAGTGGCACCAAGTGGTGATTGGTGAACTTTTTTTTTTATGCTACACCTTTTCATCTCTTATTATATCTCTTAGTTTCTTTAAGAAAAAGAAATTTTTATAGGCCACAAATACAGTGGTCAATACCTCTGATGTCTGAGTAGGTGGTCAAACATCATGCATACGTTACATTACATGCATATTGAAAGCTGAGTGAGAATAAATCACAATAAAGTACTAGGAACAAATCTACTTTTCTAATTTCTTATATTTCAGGATGTTTAGGAAAAAAAGCACTGTGACATTTGCACAACACATATATCAGTGCATGGGCTATTATGTGTCATTCCTGTTTATTATGCTCAGTGGAGCTCCAGGTTGAGGAAGTCACCTCTAGGCAAGAGCAGCATTAGAATATTTCTGGTTCAGCACTTGGTATCACTTGGCATGACACAAAGCTATTAATGCAGGTGTTTAAAGGACTTCCCAAGCTCTTGGAAGGTCAAGGTCAGTGCCATTTAAGCATAATTAACGGTCATTAATTATTTTTATATATCTTTTATATTCTTGTCAACTCTAGAGTAAGGTAATAAACAATTTTAAACAAGCCTGTAAGAAACAGCGAATTCAAATTAATTAAATTAACAAGACAGTTCAGGATCAATGAGAATGAAAATCTCTAGAAAGACTCTTTGAGCATCTAGATCAAAGCTGTTCAGTAGAAGTAAACCACATATATAATTTAAAATTTTCCAGTCACCACACTAAAACATAAAAGGAAACAATTGGCACAAATTTTAAGAATGTATTTTATTTTACTCAATATAATAAAAATATTACCATTTCAACACATAATCAATTTAAAAAATTATTGAGATTCAAAATTCTCCTTTTGTACTAAATCTCTGAAACCTGGTGTGTATTTTACACTTACAGCACATCTCGAGTTCAGACTAGTCATATTTCAGGTGCTCAATAGCCATATGTGTCTAGAGGCTACCATATTGGATAGTGCAGGTCTGGACTTTTAGAGCTGAAGCTAAAGCATTAGTTTATTTTTATTTTCTCTTAGCTAGTATGTTATTATAATTAGAGTAATTAATAAATGTTTAGAATGACAACCAAGTCTAAGGACATACAGTGAACCATCCCTTAATCTTTATAAAGAAACTGTAATGGATACATTGCTGATTCATTGCCAAGGGATAAAGAAAAATACAAGCTGCTAGTGTGTTCTATTATGCAACAAATAAAACTCTAACCCACAAATCTAAAGGGAAAAGTAAAACTAATGAGCTTTGGTTGGAATGAGACCAGTGGCAGAATCAGTTTGACCACACAAGCATTTCCGGTAGTCTCCTGGGGAGATGGATTTAAGGGCCACACTGTGGGCCTGAGGGCAGGATGCCAAAGGGGAAAGACCAAGATCTTCCAATGTCAATTTTTTACATTGCCCATCTGTTAGTTTCTTAGTGAAGCTTGGTGAATTGACAAGCAGACTGCCTGGTGGGATGTACAGTAGGGCTGTTATGGTATCATATTCCAGTTAATAGTAGGAATATCTTGCATTTATGCAATATTTGATTTTTTCAAAGGCTATTTTTTTTTTATTCTTCCACAAATTTTTAAATCAGGTTTTACTAACTATGGCATACTAAGCAAACTAAGGCCAAAAGTTTCATTTCAGCAAATGATTATTGAGTGATTAATAAGCAAAGAATTATGTTGGCCTTCAAGAGGTCACAGTGTTACTTGAAAACTTAGATGTACAAGGCCTCACATATCTAAATCTTGAAAATAACCATTGGAATCATTTGATTTCAAGGCAGTATGTTCAGATCTGCTCCAGGCAAATGCCCAAATCTTGCTGTTTTAGCCAAGTCTATCTGCTTCTTTATCCTGGTAAACTGGATTGGACCATGCAGGATCCTCAAGGAATTCTTCCCTCAGACTAAAGTAGAGCCAACTAAGCCACTGTCTTTATTCTTCTTATGGGTTTCTGTTAGCTTTCGCACTCAGCTTTCCAAGGAGGACATAAAAGATAAAGAGTTACTTTTACTCTCTTCATTCCCCACCCAGAGATTTTTACTTGCTCCTCAGTACTCTTGGACACATGCTTGAGCTCTACTTGCTGGATGTGAAATTGTCTATACATGTGTGAGGTTGATGGTGACTATGGTGGTGGAAAAGGGGGTAGGATCTTGAAATCCCCCTGGGTGCCAGCGTGAGATGGGGAAGAGTATGTAACTAAAACATTCACAGTCTTGTATCTTTCTTCTTTTAAGTTCATTCAAGTCTAGTGAAGCAGAGATATTTCTACCTCTTTCAAGAGAGATGAATGGACATTTCTGTGAGATCCTTACTCCAGTCCTTGGAGTTACTCCTGTTTACTTTGAACCAGTATGATTGGCATTTTTACCCATTTGGCTGTTTGTAAGAGTGTCATTTTTATTGTCCCCAGAAACTACTGAAATGTGTCATGTAATTACTTTCATTACCAGTAAATTCATTCTAAAGTCATATTATACAAATGACCAATAATTCAATTCTTATTTTATTTACTCTTTCAATTGTGCCTAGCTACTGTTGAACCAAATTTACAAGCATGGACTACATATATATATATATATATTTTTTTTTTTTTTTTTGGCCATGCCTTGTGTCATGTGGTATCTTAGTTCCCCAACCAGGGAGAACTCCCCTGCAGTGGAAGTCTTAACCACAGGACCACCATGGAAGTCTTTTTTATTGAAGTATAGTTGACCTACAGTGTTGTTAGGACTACATATTTTGCATCAGAGTTATAACAAAAGTTTTACTAAATAATACAGTATTAGTAGTGTGAAAATGCCTGAAATTTGCTTTCCTGTCTTTTATAGTTTTATATTACAAAAACTTTTATACTGTTCAGACTAATTCTTTGTCCTTATGTAATACATGAACGTCCTTCCTTTTGTACAAAAAAATGCTGGATTTCCACCTCTGATTCTGCTTAGTACAAATTAGAGGGCTCTTACTCTGGGACCTGAGTAGAGTTTCCGGAGCAGAATATTTCTCTTCAGATTTTCCCACTTCTCTAGTTGTTAGAAATGATCAGGAATCACTACATCAATCCTGGTCCTACAGAGACCTTATCATCAGAGTTTGGCTTTGAAGGGAAGGAAAACAATGGAGAGTTGTCTCAAGAGTTAACAAAGTTTTGCAGAGGTTGTTTTATTTTTCATTTTTGAAGTGAGAGACTTCACATGGCTGTGATCTGGAGAAGGGGAGATAGTTTTATTATCTTTATCTTCAGTAACCAAATGAGGTGGTGGTGAGATTAAGATGATAGACATTTCTTGATCAAAATCCAAGGGATGGAAGAGAAGAAGAAGAGAAAAGATGATGGAGACTATATTAGACTTTCATAGTCTAAGTTAGATAAAGATGTGGTTATAGTTAAGGGTGGGTTTGGGGGAAGTTGTTTTGAAAAAAGTGGAGAAAATATAAAATCTTTCTGCTTTGGAGAATTAGCAGTGGTTTTGAACTCTGGATTCATGCTAGAATCACCTGAGAGCTTTTAAAAACACCTCATGTCAGGGCCTCACCTCAGAAATTAATCAGAATCTATGAGAAGTGGGACCTAGGCATGGTCTTTTTCAAAAGCTCCAGAAGTTCTAACGTGTAGCCAGGATTGAGAATCTACTAGGGTCGTATTGTACTAGGATGGTGTTTTCCCACTTGCGACCAATTAAATGTTAGTTTTCAATGTGAAGACAGGATCAGTATTTTCTTTTTTAACATCTTTATTGGAGTATAATGCTTTACAATGGTGTGTTAGTTTCTGTTTTATAACAAAGTGAATCAGCTATACATATATCTCCATATCTCCTCCCTCTTGCATCTCCCTCCCACCCTCCCTATCCCATCCCTCTAGGTGGTCACAAATTACTGAGCTGAGGATCAGTATTTTTGAAAAGCTCTCAAGGTTGATCCAGTGGGTAGCCAATTCGGAGAATCATTGCATCAGGGCCCCAATGTTAGAGACTGAAAAAGCATAAATGGCAAGAGATGAAAGAATTGGCCTCCAAAACTCAGAATATTCCGTTTCATTTTTTTGGCTTTTCTCTTACTTGATCTATGCTTATTTTGGTGTTGATTTTTAATCTCTTCCCTGGTTTCCATGTCTGGACTCAGACACAAGTATATTCTGTACTATAACACACCTATAAATCTGGGCCAGCCCCACACAGTCCCTTGAAACCCCAGGTTAGACCAGCCTTTGTTTCCACTGGTCTCCCACAGACCTGGTGGGGGGAGATTATACAATTATTATCTGTGATTATTATCCATGATCTTGTGATATCCACAACAGTTTATTCTTGGTGAGCTCATGTTGGACAGCAGAGTCCCAATTTGCTTTGATTAGGACTTGATTCACAATTACAACTGACTCTCAGTTTGAAAGGAAATCAGACACTATTAGATGAGCCACTGGCAGTTCAAGATCAACATGCCCTCAACTATATAAGTGGCACTCCTCATCCTATGTTCCTTATCTTAGAGGATGGCACCACTATCCAACCTTATGCCTAAGTCTAAACCTATCAGTTTCATCTTATATTACAAAATTTGTTTGTAACAGGACATTGAGTATACATACTAAAACTGAAAATGAATTCAGTTCTCTTGATGGTTAGAAAACCATCAGATTCAGTCAGTGTCCAAATTCAATTAATTATATCTCTTAAATTTGTTTCATCCTCTTTTCTCCATTCTGACTATCACTGACTCAGTTCAAGCCACCATATCGGCTAATGCGTTAATTTCTGTACCTGTCTGCCAATCTCTAGTCTCATTCTGTGTGCCCATTCCTCTTCTCTCCCCCAATCCATCAGACTCACTTCTGCCAGATTGGCCAGTCCCAAATTAAAGTGTGATCATATTAATTTCCCTACTCAAATTCTTTTAATGACTCAAAAGTAAAATTCATATGTGGCATGAAAAGCAATCATGATATTGTCACTGTTTTCTTCTGTTTTATTCCTGCTACTGTCCTTCTTTACACTCCAGAAATACTGAGCTAGTTCGTGGCTCTCTGAACAGGCTGCATTCTCTCCTCTTCCATATGGTAACCTATTCCCATTAGTCCACCTGTCACACTGCTCATCCTTCAGGTTGTAGCTCAGCCTCTTCTCTCTGAAGCCTTTCAGCAGCCTGGGGCGACTCCTTTGTTGCTTCCACCATCATTCTTTAGAACATCCTGCCTTAAGACATTTTCTTCATTCTAACTGCTAATTACGTACGTCTCTAACCTCACTAGACTCTATGCTTCTTGAGGGTATGGAAGAATGAGGCTTTGAACTATGTTTGGACTTCAATCTTTAGATGAACTCATTAATTCATTACATAATTTGAGTCTGTCAATAGAAAACTAGTGTTGTAACTAATAACAGAATCTCCACAGTACATTTGGTACTGAATTAAATTAACACAAGGTTAGTGAGGTCATTATGAGTGATAAATCTAAGTTCCTATGACAAGTACATTTCGTAACTTAAGTTTCACCATTGTATTACCATTCTTAATTCTTTAACAGTGAAAAGATCTTGTAACTAAATGAGTATGCACATTTTAATCTGAAAAGTGCTCCCCTGTTTCAGCATATGACCTAATCCATGGTCACATAGTCATCCATTTCAAAGTGTACTTGATAGTATCTGAAAGCCTCTTGACCCATGTGTTAATTCATTTATTTAACACATTTTTATTGAATATGGAAAATGTATAGAACAATTATGCTAAGGGCAAAGGATATAGAGATGAAAAAAACACAGTTTTTCCCTTGTGGGATTAGAAAGTATAGGTTTTATATATGTTTATTTTAATCCTCATAACAGTCCTGAGGAGCAAATACTACCGTCTCCATCTTATAAACGAGGACATTCCACAATGATATTTATCTCCTTGAAAGTAGCTTAAAATACTGGTGTTTTTCTAAATATAAAACATATAAGCCTCATTGTTTTGGTGATCTATTTGTGGTTTACAACTGTGTTTCTTAAACTTTAATGTACATACAAATCACCCCAGGATCTTGTTAAAATATAGATTTTGGTTTAGTAGGTCTGGGGTGGGATCCCAGATTCTGCATATCTAGCAAACTCTGAAATGCCATGCAGTTAATTAGTCTATGAACCATACTTTGAACAGCAAAAGTTTAGAACATCATGTGTAGAATTCCACTGTGTCAAACATTATTCCTTTATTTATTGAGTCTTTTGTTTTGAAGATGCAGTCACCATTGCCTCTTAAAGTTTGTTTAAAAATGAGAGTGGAGTATTAAGTTCTCACATCGTCGATCTTCCTTAGCCTTCTGGGCCTGTCAGCAGATGCATCCATCGTGAATCCTCTCCAACTATTCTACCTCACAACCATATGTTCCCATTCCAAGTTCTACTTTTATCACTTTTTATGGTGGGAATCTCTGTATTAGGAATAAACAGGAGAATTTCAGGAAAGGATTCTGATCTAACTACAGGCTCCCTTCCAGCCTTTTTCAGTGAAGGCAAACAGTAAGAGTTTTGCATACCCAGTGGAAGTTTATCTATACAAAAATACTCAAACTTCGTTAGGTCTTTTCTGATAAATCTTATAATCCCCAAGCCAGAATGTTTCTTAAAATAGCTGTTGTCCTGGAAGAATCCTATAGAATGAAACTGCTCCCAATGGTGGCAGTCAAGGATAGTGATTCTGAGCCTGGGCTCTGGAGAAGAATGACTGGGTCCATGGTTTACTATCTGAATGGACTTGGAGAGTTCACTTAAATATCCCAAGCCTTTTTTCCATCATCAGCAATGGTTATGATAATAGTTCTTATGAGGATGAAATTAGATAACTCAGATAAAGCACTTAGCATTTAGCAAAAACTCAATAAATTTTAACTTTTATTATTTCATTTTTCTCTTGACTCACTTCCAGAAATAAAATTCTAGAAGAGTATAGGTACTGCAATGCAGATTGATTTGCTTAATTGTTAGAGTTCGTTAAAAGAGGTTATTTGGAAAAAATGCTTAATATTTTGGAGCTAGGATCTGATTTGTGGATATATATGTATTTTCTTTTTCAATTTTGGTATCTGTTTTTAATATGAGTCATTGCGGTTTGGCTATACTTTTCCCTCATGAACAGTTATTTAATTATGGTCACAGAACCAACTTTATTGCATTCTGACTTTCGGAATATTTTAGGATTTGATTTTCTCACTGGGGAGAAAATTGTGAACTATTTAACTGCTTTCTTTTTGAGCTTCCCATCCACAGATAGGTGCAGTTAAAATAAACTAGGAATACACTAGCATGAAGGGGCTAGAATAATGACATTATGTTTAAGAAACTAGCAGTAATACTTGGTAGTATTTTATACTTTTCTTCTGAATAGATTTGGAGTGTCTTATGCTATACTTGGAAGCTTAATAAATAACCACCTCAAGAAATTTGTATCTTTTCAGCATATATATTTTTTCTTGGACCCAAGATTACATATATAGCACTTCAGTTAAACCCTATTCTCTTTATGTGCATACTTAGACATTGAAGCATAGACCATTTATTCTTATGGGTCAAGACCCTGTAAAAATTAATGAGATGTGTCAGAATAGTGCCATTGGGGATGACAAAACTGGTGACGCTATTCCAGGTGGAAGACAAGGCAGGCTTTACCAGTGGTGGGGCATTACCTTCCTGGTTCAGTAGGAAAAGCTTCTCAGTTCTGGAGAGCTCTTGTTATGTATGATCTATTCGTAAGAGCAAACTCAGTACATTTTAAACTATAAGCTGGAATAGATAATGATAAAAGATTATGTTAAAAATATTTTTACACCCTTTCTACATTGTTTTAAGCCCCTTTCCTAGGTGGATTCTACTTTTAGGAGTATCAAACTACAAAATTTAAATATAGAGAATGAGTGATTTGATTTACCAAAGGAGTTTTGTTCACTGAAATATTTTATGTAGGAATCTTTTCAATCAAGGCTCACAAAATGAAGTGCTTACAGGGATCAGGTGGAATCTATAAAAGAGTAAAGTGGGCTGGATGGAGATCTAGAGAGTTCAATCCACTGGCTAGAACTAATTTCTTAAATTCATTCACCCAGGTCTTTAGCTGGTGTGGTAAAAATAACAATGGGCTTAGAGCCTGCAAACATGAGTTTTCTTCTGGGGTTCTCTGCTTATTGGTTCTATAACCTTGGACATCAGTATCTTTACCAACAAAACAGGGGCTTGAAATGAATAATCTCTAAGGTGAGTTCCAGCTTTGAGTGGTGCAAGTTTGTGGATACCAGTCACTCTAGCCCTTCATCCCATAAAGTTCTAAGTCATTCAGAAGAGTCACAAGGAGCCAAATGGACAGAAGTCTCCTATAAAGGCTAGATTGGACAGCACTGAAGGGCTTTCTACCTCTCTCTCCTAATAAAGGTCTTAAGAACCCCAACCCCTTCCTCCCCTTACCTCCCCCAAAAAACAGGCTAAGGGTGATAAGGGAGGAGGCCCTGCATGGAGATTGTAAGTACAAATTCTGTAAAAGTTGAATAGAGGCAGGTAGAAGAAAAAGCCAGAAAAAATGAAATTACGCTATGCTTGAAGAAAGATCTTTTATTTGTAACCTTATCCAGAAGTGGAATATCAGTCACCCAATACATGTTGGGCTCCCATTAGGCTCTTAAATTAGACATGATGGGGGGGGCGATATTTTCCAATATTAAATGGAAACATTTCAACCCTCTCCCCCCATTCACACACACATACTAGTCAGGATTCTTAGCTGCATAAAATAGAATCTAGTCTACCTAGTGTAAGGACAAATCATATAAGTGTGAAGATAGCTTAAAGAATTGTTGGGAAGGGTGAATCAGCTTCCAAGAATAATTTCAAAAGCCCCAGGCTGCTGAGTGAACTGCGTCCCTTCTTGGTTAGGAAGTTCTCACCAGCCTGGCTGCCTGCTTCAGAACTTTACCACTTCTGGTAATTTAGCATCAACAAATGGCCAAATCAGAGAGCTACTTCAACAACTGCTAGCTCCAGAACATGCTTTCTTTGCCACGGTTCCTGCCAGCCTTGCCCTCGACCTCTTTCCTCATAGAGCTCAGTGTGAAACAAAGTGTGTGCCAGTGCATTCGATGGGCAGAACCTAGATCTCACCCAGAACCCTAGCTACAAGGGAGTCTGGGAAATGTAGATTTTAGTTTTTGAACACCTAATGTTGTTAGAAGGCAGTTGGAATGGGTTGCGTGAGTCGTCCATAATCCAGTAAATCATGTTGTCTTACAGCCTTCTGTCTCAGAAGCATACAGGAAACAACACCACAGACAGGTCGGGAAGGAGCTGGTACTTGATGTGTTTAGCAAAGCAGTAGGCTGAAAGCCAGCCGTAGAGGTTCTCTAAAATTTGAGCATATAAAGAACCAAGACAAGAAGACATATGATACAGTTTCTCTGAAAGTCTGGAGAAGATTAAAGTCTATTAAATCGTGGCCAAAATCCTTGCTGCCCAATAAGGAAGGCGGTTACATTGGAAAGATGAGGAGAGAGAAGGAGTGAGACAGAGAGAGGTAGAGGAAGGCAGATGTCCAAATTCTTATTTTTTTCCTCTACCATTAGAACCATCCAGGTAAATAAGAGGAAGCTTAAGGATATAAAGGGTCTTTTGCCCCCCTTCTTGATTAGGAATCTGGCTTTCAGTTCCCTGGAAGGCTCCTCTATCACCCACTACATTCAGTGGGGCAGCATGGACGAACAGAGTGACTGCTGGAGTTAAGCATTTCTAAGATGCTGAGTTTCTGAGACCCTGAGTGGAAAGGATATGGAATGCAGGTGAGTTGAATATCAGCAGACATGCCACGTTGACCAGGGTCATAGGGATGAGTGACCCTTCAGCAGAGCTGAAGGCTGACAACCCAGTTTATGGTGGAAAATGTGGAGACATTCAGAAGGGTCCAGATCAGATAGGCCCTCCTCTACTAATTCTTCCCCAATCACCTCCTCCTCCTGCATCATCACCTGGCACTTCAAGAAGAACTAATTTCTCTCTCTGTCAGGTTTCCATAGCCCATTGCGCATACTTCTGTAATACTACCTCATGATATTGTGAGTATTTGTTTGCATATCTATCTTTTTCACTAGATAGTGAACTCTCCAAGAGATGAGGCTTTTAATATCTGTATCTCTAGTTCTCTGCATATTTCCTTTCAGTAGGGGCTCAATTAACATGTTTTAATGCATTAAGACATATTCTTTATCCTATCTGTAGTTATACTTAGCCTAAATGTGACACAATTCAGATTGGGTAAGATTTTCAGGGGAGGATATGAAATGTGATTATGAACCTTGTAATATGGGTATGGAATCTTGTAATACAGGTACAGAACCAGGAAATAAGAGTGTAGAAGGGGAAAGAATAGGAATTTGGAGGGGCAAGAGAAAATAAAAAGAGAAGAACTAAATATCTGGAGGAGGTGTGACCTTTTTCTTCTTTTCTAGCTACCTCAAACATTTTAAAAAGTGAGAAATGAAATTATCTTTCTTGTTTTTATTTTAAATTATGTAAATTATATAATTAATATATAAATGCATTCTAATTGTACAATTTAAACCCTATGCAAAAAAGCTAAGTCCTTTTTGGTCTTTGTGGTAGGCTGAGTAACAGCCTCCCCAGAGATGTCCATGTTCTGATCCTGGGGCCCATGGATAGTCACCTTTCATGATAAAAGGAACTTGGTTGAAGATTTTGGGATGGGGAGATAATCCTGGGTTATCCAGATGGGCCCAAGGTAATGACAAGAGTCCTTTTGGGAGGGAGGCAGGAGGATCAAAGTCAGTAATACATGTGATGATAGAAGCAAGAGGTTGGATTGATTCAAGGACGGGGCCACAAGCCCAGGAAGGCAGGTGGCCTCTAGAAGCTGAAAAAGGCAAGGAAATAGTTTCTCCCCTCAGAGCCCCCGGAAGGAACCAGCCCTTCCAACACCTTGACTTTAGTCCAGTGAGACTGATTTTGGACTTCTGACCTCTAGAATTGTAAGATATAAATTCACATTTTTCTTTTTCTTTTTTCTTAAAGCCATTATGTTTGTGGTACTTTGTTACAGTGGCAATAGGAAATGAATCTAGCCTCTTAATCTCACTTTCTCTACTAGAGGTAACCAATGTTATCAATATGATGTGTATCCTTCCAGACCTTCTTTTATATATGTATCAATATATATGTAACTGTGCATGTGTAAATAGCATGGGTTTGAGTGCTATTAAAATTTTACTGAGTATATTATTCTGCAGTTTGCTTTTTTTGCTTATCAATGTGTCTTGGAACTCTTTTTTATCAGTATGGATTAATGTATACCGATTCCCTTTTTTCAACTACTCTCTGATTTTTCCATTCTATGTCTTTCATAGTTTATATTACCATTCCACTAAATTATTTTATACACTAAAATGTTGAAATTTACCTTTCTGGCATATAAAGGGGAAACATAGCTAGTTGAAAAGCATAGTCAAGTTCTTGCTTCAGGATATTAAAAAACACTCAAATTTTACTATATGTGATCATCATTGGAAATACTTTATTTCTCCCAAGTAAATTATTATAGCTGAATGTGCCTTGGAGAAAGTGGTGTTAACAAATCCTGTCTGGTCCAATATTCTTATTTGTGATTTTTTCTTTCTAAGTCTCAGACTTCTGTGAACAACTGTGTGTTTAGTTCTTAGATAGATTATAGCTTTAACAGATTAAAAAATGATAGCGAAAAATAATCCCACCTTGCAAAGCAGTCTTTTTTGATGCAGACTTGTCAGAGCAGTTTACAACACATAATGAGGTCTCACAGCCTGGTGAGACATGCAAAGCAGGTTAAAAAACTGCCAATACTATATAGTGACTTTAATACTGAGGATGGTAAATATGTGGAAGAAGAAATCCATTTGCTGCCATTCTATTTAAATGTCTGGAAATATGTAGTTATCAGAGCACCAATAAATGTTTCCTGTAAGTCAAGTTCTTCTTTAAAAAAAAAAAGCACTATGGTTTTATTGAATCTCTTTGGAAACTAAACGCAGTTTGCTACCCAAGACCTGTTCAAAGCACTTGCTGTCAATCAGTAGAAAAGATTTGGCTACCACCTCGGTGTTAAATATAAATGTAGTCTAAAGGTTTAATGGATTAAAACTGTGCTATTTAATTTGAAATGGAATTTCTCACCCTCCTAGCTTAGGTAGTTAAGATTCTGTGGGTTTGCTTTTCATTCCAGCCTGGTTTATAGGTCTAATAAAGAAAAGGCAGCTGTGGGTTCAGAACGCAAGTGTATCGAATTGAGGAGACAGCTCTCCTTTTGGTGGAAGGAGAGGGGACAAAGCACCCTATTAGCTCCAACTTGTTAAAATTTACTAAGTCTCTAGTTCATTAGCATTTCCCCCCCTCTTTACACCAAAAGAGTAGATAAAAGGTAAGCAGCAACAATAAGAGACATTATATGCAGAGGTGAACACAATATGACAAGGTCTTTTTTTAATAACAAACATTGTAAGCTCTCTAGGAGGTAGACAGTATGAAGTGCAACAAAAACTGTAATTATGCTCTCAGCAGGAAACCTGTATTTAGAGTGACAGTAGAGTGTCTCTAAAAACCTGTTAGGTTAAGGCTGCTGGTCTTAATTATATGTATTAAGAGTTTATATCTTCACTCTTTTCTTTTTAAGATTCAAAGAAGAAACCTAATTATAACTTAAGACTCTAGTAAATTGGGCCATATTTAAACAATGAGCATTTGGCAATCTCATCATGCACCATGATGTGTCCTACTGGTGCAGCTGCTATGCAAGCCAAAGTGGCCCCCCCAAATAATTTGTTTTTGCTGCCTCCATGACAGAGGAAAAACAAACAAAAGCCAAACAAGGGAAATAATGAAATTATGCTTTTTTTTCAGTCAATGACACCCAAGCCTTCTGGAGGGGGCGATCATTCCTTGGGTAGATTCTTACTTATAGAATTACAGGTTGTTTGTGAGTTGTTAACATATAAATCTTTTAGCTAGATCATGGTTGGATAAATCTTGGTTTGATTTTTGCCTCTGTCTTGGTCCCAGAGGCCCTAGAAGGTTACAACTGCTTCTAGTTGACTTCTGTTAAATTTTGTGAGGCTCAAAAGTTTAGGTTCTGCCTGGCGTGCAGCAGAAGGTGTTACAGCTGAACAACACACTTCTGAGTTACAGGGACTGGTCCTGCTGTATTCATCATAAGATGGCCCCCAAACAGGTATCTGACTACATTTAACTTTTCCGTATATGATTTACACTTCACTTAGTATATTCCACACCAGCTTCCCGGGTGCTTGTTCTTCCATATAATATTTGCTGAACTTCAAGAAAGAAAGAGCTTAATTATTTGGTTAGGATTAGATTATAATCATATGAATAGATATATGAATATGGGGATTGTGACCTACTATTGTTGGGATCACTTGTCATTAAGATACACTTTATAATTTTGTTCACATTACAAAGTTATGGGGTGAACTGAACAAAATTAATTTTTTGAGTTTAATGGCAAAAGTCATGCTGATATGACTGAGCTAATAAATCAAGCTGTATGAAAGTGAACTTACTGTATTTGATCCTCTTCTCTGTGGCTCTAATTCCTTGAATTTCTCATGGGTTCTATGGTCCAAACAATTTTAAGGTGGTCTGTGCAAAATAATGATGACTGAATGATTTGATCATGCATCATTTGTTTCTCTTTATGGTCTCAGGCAGAAAAGGAACTCAGAGCTAATATATTTTCTTCTCTTTGGAATGTATAATCTAATTAAATTGAATTTCTATCATCTGCCCTCAAATAACTACCAAAGTAAAATTAGAGTGGTTCTAAATGGATTTAAATAAATGCTGAAAAATTTGGAAACCATTTGCGTATTTATTGGTAGCCCTGTTGAAGTTTGTATCTTGGGCAGCCCAACTTTCAATTTTATTGAAATACTGATTTACTTTTCATTTTTGTTAGATTGAAGAAAGCAGTCACTGGGTCTAAAGTTAATAATAGTTTTCTGTAAAGTCTCATGGATTTTTATAGTGATAGGGATCTGTAGTATGAATAATGGCATTTCTCTAATTAAGCAGCAATTGAATTAAAACAATAAAAATCAAGGGTGAACTATTCATTAATTTTGATGTTTTTAGCACAATTTGGATTATACTTCATAAAGTTTTTGTTATTTCTGTGTTGAATAATTTATTAAAGTAATGAGTAACATGAATCACTGGAACAGTTTTCTATATTTTATCAAAATAAATTATTGGTTGAAAAATGGAGCAAGGTTTAGAGAGGAGGTATGAATATTAGTGAATGTCACTAAGAACAAGCATTAGGTAGTGAGCAATAATCTTTCCTATGCTCCATCCCTCAAGTGTGATCGGTTCAAGCAAAACCCAGTTCGAGTATCATTAGATGACCAGTGGACATGATAGTAGAGATGGTAGCAAAAATACAAGAGAAAGGGTCCCACTGCATTGAGCACGACTTTTTAAAATGTCACTAAAAGGAGTTAGAATCTTTGAGCAAATAGTAGCCACACAAAGTAGTAAATTATCTTAATTATTCCAAAATTGGGCCATGAAATTGAGAAAGTAAATCTTCAAGTCTGGATAGCAGATTTCCCCCTTTTTATATAAATGAAATGGTAGAAAACATAGTATTTGGAAAACGTAAATAAACAATTTGCATGGTAGTATCAAGGATATTTTAGAAGTGAAATTCAATGCATTTGTTTTCTACTTCCTATGTATATCCATTGTTTTTTTTCTTTTTTTAATAATTTTTATTGGAGTAGAGTTGCTTTACAATGTTGTGTTAGTTTCTACTGTACAGCAAAGTGAATCAGCTATACATAAGTATTTGTTTTTCTCTTTCCTACTTACTTCACTCTGTATGACAGACTCTAGGTCCATCCACCTCACTACAAATAACTCAGTTTCATTTCTTTTTATGGCTGAGTAATATTCCATTGTATATATGTGCCACATCTTCTTTATCCATTCATCTGTCGATGGACACTTAGTTTGCTTCCATGTCCTGGCTATTGTAAATAGTGCTGCAATGAACATTGTGGTATATTACTATTTTGAATTACGGTTTTCTCAGGGTATATGCCCAGTAGTGGGATTGCTGTGTCATATGGTAGTTCTATTTTTCATTTTTTAAGGAATCTCCATACTGTTCTCCATAATGGCTGTATCAATTTACATTCCCAACAGTGCAAGAGGGTTCCCTTTTCTCCACACCCTTTCCAGCATTTATTATTTGTAGAATTTTTGATGATGGACATTCTGACTGGTGTGAGGGGATACTTCATTGTAGTTTTGATTTGCATTTTTCTAATGATTAGTGATGTTGAGCATCCTTTCATGTGTTTTTTGACAGTCTGTATATCTTTTCCGGAGAAATGCCCATTTAGATCTTCTGCCCATTTCTGGATTGAGTCGTTTGTTTTTTTGATATTGAGCTGCATAAGCTGCTTTTATATTTTGGAGATTAATCCTTTGTCAGTTGCTTCATTTGCAAATAGTTCCTCCCATTCTGAGGGTTGTCTTTTCATCTTGTTTATGGTTTCCTTTGCTGTGCAGAAGCTTTTAAGCTTCATTAGTTCCCATTTGTTAATTTTTCTTTTTATTTCCATTTCTCTAGGAGGTGGGTCAAAAAGGATCTTGCTGTGATTTATGTCATAGAGTGTTCTGCCTATGTTTTCCTCTAAGAGTTTTATAGTGTCTGGCCTTACATTTAGGTCTTTAATCCATTTTGAGTTTATTTTTGTGTATGGTGTTAAGGAGTGTTCTAATTTCATTCTTTTACATGTAGCTCTTCAGTTTCCCCAGCAACACTTATTGAAGAGGCTGGCTTTTCTCCATTGTATATTCTTGCCTGCATTATCAAAGATAAGGTGGCCATATGTGCATGGGTTTAACTCTGGGCTCTCTATCCTGTTCCATTGACCTCTATATTTCTGTTTTTGTGCCAGTACCATACTGTCTTGATTATGGTAGCTTTGTAGTATAGTCTGAAATCAAGGCGCCTGATTCTTCCAGCTCCATTTTTCTTTCTCAAGATCGCTTTGGCTATTTGGGGTCTTCTGTGTTTCCATGCAAATTGTGAAATTTTTTGTTCTACTTCTGTGAAAAATGCCATTGGTAGTTTGATAGGGATTGCATTGAATCTGTAGATGGCTTTGGGTAGTGTAGTCATTTTCACAATGTTCTTTCTTCCAATCCAGGAACATGGTGTATCTCTCCATCTGTTTATATCATCTTTACTTTCTTTCATCAGTGTCTTATAGTTTTCTGCGTACAGGTCTTTTGTCTCCTTAGATAGGATTATTCCTAGGTATTTTATTCATTTTGTTGCAGTGGTAAGTGGGAGTGTTTCCTTAATTACTGTTTCATATTTTTCACCATTAGTGTATAGGAATGCAAGAGATTTCCATGCATTAATGTTGTATCCTGGTACTTTACCAAATTCATTGATTAGTTCTAGTAGTTTTCTGGTAGCATCTTTAGGATTCTCTATGTATAGTATCACGTCATGTGCAAACAATGATAGTTTTACTTCCTCTTTTCCGATTTGGATTCCTTTCATTTCTTTTTCTTCTCTGACTACTGTGGTTAGGACTTCCAAAACTATGTTGAATAATAGATGTGAGAGTGGGTAACCTTGTTGTTCCTGATGTTAGTGGAAATGGTTTCAGTTTTTCACCATTGAGAACGATGTTGGCTGTGGATTTTTCATATATGGCCTTTACTATGTTGAGGTAAGTTCCCTCTATGCCTACTTTCTGGGGGGTTTTTATCATAAATGGGTGTTGAATTTTGTCAAAAGCTTTTTCTGCATCTACTGAGATGATCATATGGTTTTTCTCCTTCAATTTATTAATATGGTTTATCACATCGATTGATTTGCATATACTGAAGAATCCTTGCATTCCTGGGCTAAAACCCACTAGATCATAGTGTATGATCCTTTTAATGTGCTCTTGGATTCTGTTTGCTAGTATTTTGTTGAGGATTTTTGCATCTATGTTCATCAGTGATATTTGCCTATAGTTTTTTTTCTTTGTGACATCTTCGTCTAGTTTTGGTATCAGGGTGATGGTGGCCTCGTAGAGTGAGTTTGGGAGTGTTCCTCCCTCTGCTATATTTTGGAAGAGTTTGAGAAGGATAGGTGTTAGCTCTTCTCTAAATGTTTGATAGAATTCGCCTCTGAAGCCATCTGGTCCTGGGCGTGTGTTTGTTGGAAGAATTTTTTTTTTTTTTTGCGGTATGCGGGCCTCTCACTGTTGTGGCCTCTCCCGTTGTGTCACAGGCTCCAGACGCACAGGCTGAGCAGCCATGGCTCACGGGCCTAGCTGCTCCATGGCATGTGGGATTTTCCCGGACTGGGGCACGAACCCGTGTCCCCTGCATCGGCAGGTGGACTCTCAACCACTGTGCCACCAGGGAAGCCCTGATGGATGATTTTTAATCACAGTTTCCATTTCAGTGCTTGTGATTGGTCTGTTCATATTTTTTATTTCTTCCTAGTTCAGTCTTGGAAGCCTGTACCTCTCTAAGAATTTGTCCATTTCTTCTAGGTTGTCCATTTTATTGGCATATAGTTGCTTGTAGTGATCTCTCATGATCCTTTGTATTTTTGCAGTGTCAGTTGTTACTTGTCCTTTTTCATTTCTAATTCTATTGGTTTGAGTCTTCTCCCTTTTTTTCGTGATGAGTCTGGCTAATGGTTTGTCAATTTTGTTTACCTTCTCAAAGAGCCAGCTTTTAGTTTTATTGATCTTTGATATTATTTTCCTTCATTTATTTTTCATTTATTTCTGATCTGACTTTCATGATTTGTTCCTTCTGCTAACTTTTGGGTTTTTTGTTTTTCTTTCTCTAATTTCTTTAGGTGTAAGTTTAGGTTGTTTGAGTTGTTTCTTGTTTCTTGAGGTAGGATTGTATTGCTATAAACTTCCCTCTTAGAACTGCTTTTGCTGCATCCCATAGGTTTTGGGTCATTGTGTTTTCATTGTCATTTGTTTCTAGGTATTTTTTTATTTCCTCTTTTATTTATTCAGTGATCTCTTGGTTATTTAGTAGCATATTGTTTAGCCTCCATGTGTTTGTATTTTTTATAGCTTTTTTCCTGTAATTGATATCTAGTCTCATAGCGTTGTTGTCAGAAAAGATACTTGATACGACTTCAATTCTCTTAAATTTACTAAGCCTTGATTTGTGACCCAAGATATAATGTATCCTGGAGAATGTTCCATGAGCACTTAAGAAGAAAGTGTATTCTGTTGTTTTGGGATGGAATATCCTATAAATATCAATTAAGTCCATCTTGTTTAATGTGTCATCTAAAGCTTGTGTTTCCTTATTTATTTTCATTTTGGATGCTCTACGCATTGGTGAAAGTGGTGTGTTAAAGTCCCCTACTATTATTGTGTTACTGTCAATTTCCCCTTTTATGGCTGTTAACATTTGCCTTATGTATTGAGGTGCTCCTATGTTGGGTGCATAAATATTTACAATTATTATATGTTCTTCTTGGATTGGTCCCTTGATCATTATGTAGTGTCCTTTGTCTCTTGTTACAGTCTTTATTTTAAAGTCTGTTTTGTCTGATATGAGAATTGCTACTCCAGCTTTCTTTTGATTTCCATTGGCATGGAATATCTTTT
Source organism: Neophocaena asiaeorientalis asiaeorientalis (assembly GCF_003031525.2). Taxonomy (NCBI): domain Eukaryota; kingdom Metazoa; phylum Chordata; class Mammalia; order Artiodactyla; family Phocoenidae; genus Neophocaena; species Neophocaena asiaeorientalis. Next base: position 1,044,353 of record NW_020174372.1, on the reverse strand, counting down.
TCCATCCCCTCACTTTCATTCTGTATGTGTCCCTAGGTGTGAGGTGGGTCTCTTGTAGACAGCATATATACAGGTATTGTTTTTGTATCCAATCAGCCAGTCTATGTCTTTTGGTTGGAGCATTTAATCCATTTACATATAAAGGTAATTATCGATATGTGTGTTCCTACTACCATTTTCCTAAGAGTTTTGGGTTTAGTTTTGTAGGTCTTTTCCCTCTCTTGTGTTTCCTGCCTAGAGAAGTTCCTTTAGCGTCTGTTGTAAAGCTGGTTTGGTGGTGCTGAATTTTCCTAGCTTTTGCTTGTCTGTAAAGGTTTTAATTTCTTTGTCAAATCTGAATGAGATCCTTGCTCTGTAGAGTAATCTTGGTTGTAGGTTTTTCCCTTTCATCACTTTAAATATGTCCTGCCAGTCCCTTCTGGCTTGCAGAGTTTCTGCTGAAAGATCAGCTGTTAACCTCATGGGAATTCCCTTGTATGTTATTTGTTGCTTTTCCCTTGCTGCTTTTAATATTTTTTCTTTGTATTTATTTATTATTATTTTTTTTTTTTTGCGATATGCAGGCCTCTCACTGTTGTGGTCTCTCCCGTTGCAGAGCACAGGCTCCAGATGTGCAGGCTCAGTGGCCATGGCTCACGGACCTAGCTGCTCCGCGGCATGTGGGATCTTCCCAGACCGGGGCACGAACTCGTGTCCCCTGCATTGGCAGGCGGACTCTCAACCACTGCACCATGAAGGAAGCCCTGTATTTAATTTTTGATAGTTTGATAAATATGTGTCTTGGCATGTTTCTCCTTGGATTTATCCTGTATGGGATTCTCTGTGTTTCCTGGACTTGATTGACTATTTCCTTTCCCATATTTAGGAAGTTTTCTACTATAATCTCTTCAAATATTTTCTTAGTCCCTTTCTTTTTCTCTTCTTCTGGGACCCCTATAATTCGAACGTTGGTATGTTTAATGTTGTCCCAGACGTCTCTGAGACTGTCCTAAATTCTTTTCATTCTTTTTTTTTTATTCTGCTTTGCAGTAATTTCTGCTCTTTTGTCTTCCAGGTCACTTATCCGTTCTTCTGCCTCAGTTATTCTGCTCCTTCTAGAGAATTTTTAACCTCATTTCTTGTGTTGTTCATCATTGTTTCTTTGCTCTTTAGTTCTTCTAGGTCCTTGTTAAATGTTTCTTGTGTTTTCTCCATTCTATTTCCAAGGTTTTGGATCATTTTTACTATTATTATTATGATTTCTTTTTCAGGTAGACTGCCTATTTCCTCGTCATTTGTTTGGTCTGGTGGGTTTTTACCTTGCTCCTTCATCTGCTGCGTATTTCTCTGTCTTCTCGTTATGCTTAATTACTGTGTTTAGGGTCTCCTTTTTGCAGGCTGCAGGTTCATAGTTCCCATTGTTTCTGGTGTCTGCCCCCAGTGGGTAAAGTTGGTTCAGTGGGTTGTGTAGGCTTCCTGGTGGGGGGAATTATGCCTGTGTTCTGGTGGATGAGGCTGGATCTTGTCTTTTTGGTGGGCAGGACCGTGTCTGGTGGAGGGTGTGTTTTGGGGTGTCTGGGAACTTATTATGATTTTAGGCAGCCTCTCTGCTAATGGGTGGTGGTGTGTTCCTGTCTTGCTAGTTGTTTGGTATGGGGTGTCCAGTACTTGAGCTTGCTGGTTGTTGAGCTGGGTCTTAACGTTGAGACGGAGATCTCTGGGAGAGCTCTTGCTGATTGATATTATGTGGGACCGGGAGGTCTCTGGTGGTCCAACGTCCTGAACTTGGCCCTCCCACCTCAGAGACTCAGGCCTGACACCCGGTTGGAGCACCAAGACCCTTTTAGCCACACGGCTCAGAAGAAAAGGGAGAAAAAAGAAAGAAGGAAAAAAATATAATAAAATAAAAAAGGTATTAAAATAAAAAATATTAAAGTAAAAAAATTAAAATGTAAAAAAAAGAAAGAGCAACCAAACCAATGAACAAATCCACCAATGATAACAAGCACTAAAAACTATACTAAGATAAACATAAAAATCAGAAACTTGTCAGTTGCATATTGCAAACCCCAAGTGTACAGTTACTCCCAAAGTCCACCACCTCAATTTTGGGATGATTTGTTGTCTATTCAGATATTCCACAGATGCAGCGTACATCAAATTGCTTGTGGAGATTTAATCCTCTGCTCCCGAGGCTGCATGGAGTAGTTTCCCTTTCTCTTCTTCATACAGCTCCTAGAGTTCAGCTTTGGATTTGGCCCCGCCTCTGCATGTCGGCCACCCTCTGGTGTCTGTTGTTCACCCAGAGAGGAGGGGGTTAAAGGAGCGGCTGATTAGGGGACTCTGGCTCACTCAGGCTGGGGAGAGGGAGGAGTATGGAATGCGGGACAAGCCTGTGGTGGCAGAGGCCAGTGTGAGGTGGCAACAGTCTGAGGCATGCCATGTGTTCTCCCGGGGAAGTTGTCCCTGGATCATGGGACCCTGGCAGTGGCAGGCTGCACAGGCTCCCAGGAGGGGAGGTATGGATAGTGACCTGTGCTTGCACGCAGGATTTTTGGTGGCTGCAGCAGCCTTAGAGTTTCATGCCCGTCTCTGGCTTCTGCGCTGATAGCCGCAACTTGCG
>NW_020174372.1:1023804-1041665 GCF_003031525.2 Neophocaena asiaeorientalis asiaeorientalis | reverse complement strand
CGTTGAGACGGAGATCTCTGGGAGAGCTCTTGCTGATTGATATTATGTGGGACCGGGAGGTCTCTGGTGGTCCAACGTCCTGAACTTGGCCCTCCCACCTCAGAGACTCAGGCCTGACACCCGGTTGGAGCACCAAGACCCTTTTAGCCACACGGCTCAGAAGAAAAGGGAGAAAAAAGAAAGAAGGAAAAAAATATAATAAAATAAAAAAGGTATTAAAATAAAAAATATTAAAGTAAAAAAATTAAAATGTAAAAAAAAGAAAGAGCAACCAAACCAATGAACAAATCCACCAATGATAACAAGCACTAAAAACTATACTAAGATAAACATAAAAATCAGAAACTTGTCAGTTGCATATTGCAAACCCCAAGTGTACAGTTACTCCCAAAGTCCACCACCTCAATTTTGGGATGATTTGTTGTCTATTCAGATATTCCACAGATGCAGCGTACATCAAATTGCTTGTGGAGATTTAATCCTCTGCTCCCGAGGCTGCATGGAGTAGTTTCCCTTTCTCTTCTTCATACAGCTCCTAGAGTTCAGCTTTGGATTTGGCCCCGCCTCTGCATGTCGGCCACCCTCTGGTGTCTGTTGTTCACCCAGAGAGGAGGGGGTTAAAGGAGCGGCTGATTAGGGGACTCTGGCTCACTCAGGCTGGGGAGAGGGAGGAGTATGGAATGCGGGACAAGCCTGTGGTGGCAGAGGCCAGTGTGAGGTGGCAACAGTCTGAGGCATGCCATGTGTTCTCCCGGGGAAGTTGTCCCTGGATCATGGGACCCTGGCAGTGGCAGGCTGCACAGGCTCCCAGGAGGGGAGGTATGGATAGTGACCTGTGCTTGCACGCAGGATTTTTGGTGGCTGCAGCAGCCTTAGAGTTTCATGCCCGTCTCTGGCTTCTGCGCTGATAGCCGCAACTTGCGTCTGTCTCTGGAGCTCATTTAGGCGATGCTCTGAATCTCCTCTCCTCGTGCACCCCAAAACAATGGTCTCTTGACTCTTAGGCAGGTCCAGACTTTTTCCCGGACTCCCTCCCGGCTAGCCGTGGTGCACTAGCCCCCTTCAGGCTGTGTTCACGCAGCCAACCCCAGTCCTCTCCCTGGGATCCGACCTCCTACGCCTGAGCCTCAGCTCCCAGCCCCCACCTGCCCCAGTGGGTGAGCAGACAAGCGTCTCAGGTTGGTGAGTGCTGGTCAGCACTGATCCTCTGTGCAGGAGTCTCTCCACTTTGCTCTCTGCACCCCCGTTGCTGTGCTCTCCTCCGTTGGCTCTGAAGCTTCCCCCACCACACCCCCTGTTTCCACCAGTGCAAGGGCTTCCTAGTGTGTGGAAATTTTCCTACTTCACAGCTCCCTCCCAGAGGTCCAGGTCCTGTCCCTATTCTTTTGTCTCTGTTTTGTTTTTTTCTTTTGCCCTGCCCAGTTACATGTTGATTTTCTTGCCTTTTGGGAAGTCTGTCATCTTCTGCCAGCTTTCAGTAGGTGTTCTGTAGGAGTTGTTCCACATGTAGATGCATTTTTGATGTATTTGCGGGGAGGACGGTGATCTCCACTTCTTATTCCTCTGCCATCTTAAAGATATATCAGTGTATATCAATGTATATCAGTGTATATCCACTCTTGAAGGAGCTGAATGACCAGCCATTCTGTGCTGTCTTAAAGAATATGTTACTATATATTTTCAGAGTTAAAAGGAAACCTGAATGACTGTCTTATCAATTTCCCATCCTTCAAGTGGAGTCACATATAAGTTAGTTCATACCAGTGAGATATTACCCAATTTTGAACTTTCTCTAGCAAAAGCCTTCCTTCTCAATACCCAACTTCTAGTGAATTTAGAAAACCTCACAGTGAGGAAAACCTTCATAAATAACTTCCCTTTCAATCAGGTCCATTTTTTGCTTCTGTCCTGTACAGAGGACAGCTGGTCCAAGTGTGTTTGAGATTCTTGACTTTCTTTTGACCATTTTAACATCTACATTGATTTTGGAGATTTTGTTTTATTCTCCTTTTTTCTTCCTTTTTGTCAAAAGCATTTTGTCATCTGGCTTTTTTATTTTTCTTTAAGTTAAATACATTAATCTTGGTTGGAGAATATTAGGACAGCATTTGAGATAAGTTGAGACCCCCTAGGGTGTTTTATATTTGACCTTGGGATTCATTGCTTTATGTGTAGTAATATTTTGAGTTCTTGAAAGTTTCCAGTGATACCTATATCTTACTCTTTTCTTAGTCACATTACTTGATCTTCCCTAATATTTCTCGTAACTACATAACATGTATATAGTTATGATAGTTTTCTACATGCTAACCATGTAAGCAGAATATGTATTATCAATATGTATTATCTAAAAATAGATTGATATTTTTCCCTAAAGAACTGTCTGAACTAAATATATTTATAGATTTATAATTCAAGTGATTAAAGGTAGGGATATTGATCTTTAATATGTAAATAGTTTATATTTTACAACAGTAAATAATCAGCAAATTTTAATTTTGTCTATTTTTTATTCAGTTTTAGAATGTAAATGATGCCAAGGAATTTAATCTTAAAATATTGTAATTCATATAGTTGAGGAAAAATATTTTTATGTTGTATAAGGGAATCAAATTTTTATGTTTATTATAAATTTATTTTTTATTTTATTTACTTTTTGCTGCATTGGGTCTTTGTTGCTGCGTGCAGGCTTTCTCTAGTTGCAGCGAGTGGGGGCTACTCTTCATTGTAGTGCACAGGCTTCTCATTGCAGTGGCTTCTCTTGTGGAGCACGGGCTCTAGGCATGTGGGCTTCAGTAGTTGTGGTGCGTGGGCTCAGTAGTTGTGGCTCACAGGCTCTAGAGCGCAGGCTCAGTAGTTGTGGTGCACGGGCTTAGTTGCTCCGTGGCATGTGGGATCTTCCCAAACCAGGGCTCGAACCCGTGTCCCCTGCATTAGCAGGCAGATTCTTAACCACTGCACCACCAGGGAAGCCTGGAATCAAACTTTTTAAAAAAATTATTATACTGTGTCCCACATCTAATAGGATTTTGTTTATTTTATTATTTTTTTTATAAGGGCATAACATTTTGCCATAAAATGGAATTGTTTGGACTGGTTCTTTGGTTTAGAATGATAGGTAATACTGTTTCTCTTTCTGTCTCTTTTTTTTCTCTCTTTACTGTGAGAAGCTGTATCTGATGTTTTATCTGTTTTATCTTGCTATGAAAAGATTCAGTCCATCCAATTAGTTAATTTTTTGAAGCTGACGTTATGGCAGCCCATTCATTTGAGTCTCACCCTATAGCTTAAGCAATCAATTCAGTTTGCATGGAAAGGGCATAAGGACAGAGAAGGTTGTGAAAATTCTCACTGAAGGAAGAATAGTGAAGCTGGAATCATCATTTGTCCTGATTCATCTCAGTTTCCTTTAATATGGGAATATTAATGCCCTCTTTCTCTGTTCACTCCAAAACTATGTTTTAAGTTTAAATCCAAATCTAGATTTAGGATTATTTTTTAGTTTTGAAGAGCAGGTCGGCATTTTCCATCTCAGACATCATGTTTATTAGAAATCTAGGCTGTGCCACTTGAGTAGAGGAATTTCTTAACTCCAAAATTTATGAGACTTCTGTCTTTTAGGAGAAAAATATGGGATTTTCTTTCCTTAAAGCATGTTTTTATTGGGACAGCCTGTTTGCCGTTGCAGCTTAAAACTGATCCCCAAAGAGTAAAACCTCAATGAATCATTGGGTTGCTTGCCTTGGAGCAAGGCCAGAAGCAGTACATTTTCAAGATAAACAGTGTTCGGGCTGAAAGAATGGCACAGATTTCTCAGGTGGAGTGTTCTCACTCCCCTTCCGACATGTACTATATTACAGTGTCTTACAGATAAGCCTTGAGGGAAAGCCAGCCTGAAATAACTTTATTTCATGATAGTTATTTTCTGGATATTTTAGCCAAGTTTTCTTGAATAGTCCAGAGAACATGGCTTTGAATTCATTGACACTCACTGGTTGATGCCTGTTTTTATGTTCATCTCCACATTTTAATGAAGCAGGAGCCCTGATACCTGTTTTGTTCATTGCTGTATCCTGACTCCTAGCACAGAGCCTTGCCCAGACCAGGTGCTCGGCACACATTGACTGAATGCATGTTGAATGAATGAATTCAGGTTCACATCAATTGAAATTTGATTATAAACATAAGTCTAGCATGCTGTAAATGCAGCCAAATTATACCAGACTAGAACTTCTGGTCTTTATAATCGGCCATGTTTATGCCTTCTAAATAACCATACTGTGGTAGTTATGAGTCGACTCATTCTTGTTTATTCGTCCCTTCATTCATCCAAAAGATATTTATTACCTTGTCCGTGGTTGGCATTTTGCTAGCAATTAAGATAAAGCAATGAGATATATCAGGCCTCTTGGATATATCAAGATTCATGAGGCATTTTCCCGCTGTCCTTGGTCTTGCCATTCTGTATTTGGTTTGTTTAAGGTAAGCACAAAAATATTTACAAAATAAGGTCAATAAGGGAGAGACTGAAATGGTCAGAGTAGGGAGAAGTCATGCATTGCTAAGGGATAGAAGAGGTTTACTGAAGAAGCTAGTACTCAAGGATACATAGGATTTCAGAAGGTAAAATTGGTGACAGAGAGCTTCCCAGTGCTGTATGAGTAGTGTGCATGAGTGTGTGAGTGTGTGTGTGTGTACATTTGAACATTTCACTGGAGAGAAGAGGAATGGGGCAGAAAAAGAGAAATATGTTCCAAGACAAATTAATTTTTTTACCTATGTTAGCACTCTCTCTTACTCTATTCCTATATCTGAGGAGATTGGAGACCCCTGGGGTTAGTGCTTTCGTCTTTGTATTCTCCATGATCCTTTGTCAGTATATGCTCATGGTCAGGTTTCTGGAACTTACAGTGGCTTGTTTGGATTGAGAGTGCCACTGACTGGTATAATAATGCATTGTTTGGGAGACCAAGATTAGAGACATTTAGTTGCTTCTGCTTGCTCATCTCACCAAAATCAACTATTAATCACAGCCTAGTTCAGTTTTTCTAAGTAAGAGTGTTACACCTGGGGATTATTTGTAGACATTTTCTTAGAGTACAAAAGTATCCTTTAAAGCATTGAGCAGATTTTAACAGAAGATAATGCTTGTGATTTTAAAGTTAATACAGTAACAAGCAAACATCATACATTCCCTGAACTTTCATATGAATAAAGTTTATTTGCTCATTTTATTCTTTCAAATCAATTTTACTAATGTGTATTCATGGAATCTTGTTGATATTTTCTTTATTATCCAAAACTATACCTTGTTTTCATGCTAAAATGTTCTCCCCATATTCAGGGACTGATGTGTACAGTGAGTTGTTCTAGATCAGGCATTTATAAAAAGATGATGTGTGTACTTGGTGCAGTCCATATATCCTGTGGAATTATATGAAATCCTACATGCACACAGTCAGTCCTCATTATTCATGGATTCTGTATATGAAAATTTGCCTACTTAATAAAATTTTTTGTAACCTCCAAATCAATACTCATAGTGCTTATGTAGTCGTTAGCAGACATGCACAGAGCAGCAAAAATTTGAAATTGCCCAACATATACTCCCAGCTGAGGTCCATCAAGGCAACCCTTACCTTCCTGTTTCAGTGCTCAGACTGTAAACGTGCCTTTTTCATAGTCTGTTTGGTGCCATGTTTTTCGTAATTTTGTGCTTTCTATGGGTGATTTTCCTGTTTGAAATGACCCCCAAGCATACTGCTAAAGTGTTGTCTTGTGTTTCCAAGAGCAAGAAGGCTGTGCTGTGCCTTATGGAGAAAATATATGTGCCAGATAAGCTTCATTCTGGCATGAGTTATGGTGCTCTGACTATGGGTTCAATGTTAATGAATCAACAGTATATATTAAATAAGATGTCTTTAAACAGAAACACACATAAAACAAAGTTATGTATTGATTGGTTGATGAAAATGTTGTGTCCAGACGCTCACAGGAACCTAACCCTGCGTTTCCCCTAGTGATGGTTTAGTATTCGCTAATTCAGTGTCCCTGGTGACTGTATAGAACGTAACTCCAGTGAATAACAAGAATTGAGGTGCACATGTCTTTCTGAGGCGAGAGACCGTAATACTCATCAGATTCTCCACGGGGACTGTGGCTCCCTCGAAGCCTAAGAACCCTTGTTTCTCTTTGGGAGTTCTTCCCATTCTGGTATTCTCGGACTAATAGGCCTGCTATGTAGAAACTGGAGCTAGTGTGCTGGTACTGAAGTGTTAAAGAAAGAGAGCAACACAGAGATCCGGAAACTAGAGATCCACATCTCCACGTCTCCACTGACTGAGTAATCTCACCATTACTGACTTTTGCAGTCAGATGGAGCTGGTTTGAATCCTAATTTTTCAGCTTACTAGCTTTGTGATCCTTGGCAAAAATGTTTAACCTCTTTGAGTTTTCTTCTATGTCAAGTAGACACAATAATACCTACCTTGGAAGGTTATTTTAAAGATTAAATTAGAGGATAAGTTTAAAGAACCATGTAAAGTCCCTGGGAACAGTCAAAACCATTATTATAAATGTCATTATGGTACAATATACACTTAATAGATCATTGTTAGTTTCTCTCTTTTTCTGCTTCCCACTTGGGAATAGCATGAGATCCATTTTCTAATAACTGGATGAATTAAATTGACTCTGGAATTGCCTCTTTCCCACAATAACTAGTGGAGAAAGCAGGACGTGCTCTCAGGGCTCTGGTTTTCTTCCTGCTGATTTCTCTGGTCCGGAGGGCCACTGCAGTGATGATGGATGACTGGAGCTCTGGGTGGCACTGATGGGGAGCACTGTTTTGGTTACAAGGGGGAATAACCATCCCCAACTCCTGACCAAGAATGGAGGGCTCATGCTTCAGTGCTCTCCCAGGTGCCTGTCTCCCAAAGGGAAGATGGGGTGACTGTAGCAGTTCAGAGGCCTGTGAATGACACTCAGATGCCCTCTTCACATCCACCTGAAGGGGACTCTTAGGATTTCACTTTCCTATTTGAGAACATGAAACCCCATTTCTCCTTAAGAATGTCTTAGGCTAATTATTTCCCTTAGCATTTCAGAATTCCCCTGACATCTTAAATATGTAAGACAACGTGAATATGATGACACATCATTGAAGAATGAGGTTTTCTACATTAATGGATTTTCCAGGTGAAACTGGTCCCTTGCTGTGTTTTGCTTTAATAATTTCATAGAACTGGTCATAAGTTGATTATACACTTTTTTGACATCTTATATGTGTTTAAATAAAGTGGATAATTTAAACTTTTCTTGATTACTTATGAGTGAACTGCTGTACTATGTTATAGAACATAGCAACTCCCTCAGAGCCTGCTAAAGCTAGTAGATGAATTGTCCACATATATTAATAACCTTAGTTTGCTTACTTTGAGTTTTTTTTAAATGTTGTTGGATTTTTGTTACTAGGTGACAGAAGTTGGTGAGGAATGCCAACGTAGTTCACATTCTTGAATGAGTTATGGTAAAAATGATAAAGTAAGTTCTGATTATTTGCATATCAACACAATCCCAACCATTTGCATCCGTATTTGTTTACTAAATATATGGACATTATCATATTTATGAATATAAAGTACTGTAGCATTATTGTAATACATTTGATATTTATATTTAATATATTAATATAACATATTTGAATGGATTAAAATATACACAGGACTTTAATGTATATTTTTCCCTCATTCCTATGAATTCTTGCTCCACATAAGCCAATGAAATAGGCCTAGGATATTTTGTGGCCCGGGATGAAGCTGGTTACTGAGGAGTTTGAAACCTCAAGATAGCCCCACAATATTACTATGAATTGGATGCGTTAGTCATAAATATGTTTCCTCAGAGTGCAGTGTTTATATACAATTCCTGTCTAGTTCTAGGCCTCTGAAGTTGACCCTTAGCCGCCACCATTTTCTGTCTAGAGGTAGCATTATACCCAAGGGCTCACAGAATGACCTCACTCCTTTTAGGTCTGGCAAAATTAACCTTTTGTCTGCAATATAATCTCACTCAATTAAAAAAAAACAACAATGGCCAGAATATAAATAAAAACAACAGCAGGCTTTACTCTACAGTGTGTCTCTTTTGCCCTGGATGGAAATGACCCAACCCAAAGCCCCTGTGCTGATTTACTTACTTTGGTGCTAGCTGAGTGATGCTGGACCTGGCAGGCAAACTTTCAGTTTCTCTCTGTCCATAACAGCCAAAATGGCCGTCTCTGCATAATTTGAAAACTACAGTCAGTGAAATACAGACAAAGAAATGTGGTTGCTGTGAAATAAAATGACTATCACAAAGGGAGAGATCAAATGTGAGAGAAGGTGCATTTAATGTAAAAAACACAACTGGGTGTCATTCTATTTCAAAGCAACCTAAGTGGAGAGTACAAATATAATGCATGATAATGAGGGTGCCCAATTTTGGAAAGTGGTTTTTAAAATGCTGCCGCAGAATGCTATCTAGAGTCTCTTAGGAAAAAGCAAAATCTCATCAGGGACCTTTTCAAGCATCATTTTCTCCTGTTTTAAATGATCTCACGTGAACTGGCTATTAGTCGACTTGGCATAACACTCTATTATTCATTATTTTGACCGCTTGCAAAAGGAACAAAAGGCCTGTTATTAGTAATTTGCCAATTGTTGGGAGACTTAATCTAGGTACTTACAGAGCTCTTTGCTTCATGCTTATTTTGTTGTATGAAGTTGTATGATCTGAGGGTATTCACGGCCCCCTCGTGCTCAACTCATATAATCTCTTCTCAAGTGATTAGTGTGGAAGAAATGATTGACTCTGAATACCAGGCCTCTGAGCATATTGAAGAAGCCTTTTCTCCTCATGCAGGAGATTCTGGCTTTGGGGGTAAAGAAGGCTTTTCCCTTTATTTGTGTACAGATTTCTTTCTTCTTCTAAGGGTACAATGAAGATGATTGCATTATTAACAAGGTCATTTGTGACTGACCACTGAGCACCTCACTGCTTGCTGGATGTGCTGTGTCATATATGGTCCATGCTATGGTATCACTTTTCAGAAGTCCCCAAATTTCCCTCTAAGGGATTGTAGTCCTATAGGGCAAGTACAGTGCAAGTGACCTAAGAGGTAAGTTGCTACCTGGGTGCAGAGGAGGAAGAAATCTCTTTCACAAGGCAACAGGACAGGTTCCATGAAAGAAATGCCATGTGCAAAGATGATGAGTATAATTTCAATATGTGGAAATTGTAAGGGACTTTAGGATGGGGTTTATAGATAACATAAAGAATGTGAGTAAAGTAGCAGAAGAATAGAACATATTTCTCCAGAAGCCTAGCTATCAGAAGCAACCTAATACAGAGTGTCCTAAAAGGATTTTAATTGCTCCTTTTTATGATAATGCATATTGCCGTGGTTCATATGATGGCGGGGCTTGTGGTCTGGGAACTGTTAGATAGCATCATGTTGACTGATGAATTCTTATAGGTCTTATGCAATGGCTTTGATTTTAATGTACTACCACAGTAATGTCACAGCCGTATTTCATGGTACATGCTAGCTGTGATTGTGCTTGGCCATTTGTCTGATACATAACAACCCTTCTGAAGCTCTGAATCATGATTATGCATATACTTATTTACATACAGTTTATAATGAAAATAGAAAAATGATAGACTACATACAGAATATTTGGGTCTGAATCAAATCTTTTATTTTAATTCATGTTATTTTGGAGTTAAGATTTCTATATTCTAGAAGTAGCTTTATTTTTGAACAGATTGGAGATAAAAAAAGTATTCCAGTGTAAAAAAGCACAGGCTAAGTTGAAAAAGAAAACGACACAAAAAAACCCAGAAAGTTATCCTTTGGGACTGTATTAGAGAATATTTGTAGGAAATACAGTAGGTATTTGGGTATCAGGATCAGATTAAATTTGCAATGAAAAATAAAACATAAAAAATTAACTTCAGAAAGGGAAGCTTATACAGAATATATAAGAAACAGCATGTATTGTCTTTCAGCTATCTTTCCTCTGGACTTGAATGTTTTCAAGACTAGCTTGTAGAATGAAATGAGTTTTATGAAGAATTTGAACAACTCAGCATTTTTAAGGATACAAATTTGAGTTTAAGTGATATGCTTTTCTCTTTTTTGGAGAGAGGGCGTGCAGGAGTAGGGGAGGGAGAGGGGGATGGATGGAGGGACTGAGGACCTGGTTTGTTACTATCTAATATGGAGCTTACATTTTGGGCAGTTTCATGCCAATCCCCATCTCTCTTTCCAGCTCTCTGGCTTTGGGCAAGTTTCTTAAATTCCCTACAACTCTATTTCCTCATCTGCAAAATGGAGATAAAATGCCTGTGTGTTAGGGTTGTTGTGACGTATTATTACAAATGTAATAATGTACATAAAGTACGTAACTCTGTGTCCAGTGTATATTACCCACTCACTCTAGGTATTTATCACATACCCTTTTTGAGCAAGACACTTTGATTTATACCTCTTACTTAATCCTCATAATAGTCCTGTGAATATTATTGACTCTCAATTTACAGATTAAAATCTTGAAACTTAAGGGACTAAGGTGGTTTTTACAAGTTTAAACAAACCTAAGGGTAATAGGCAGGAGTTCAACTTAGATCTGACAGTTTCAAGCCTGCAAAAGCACCATTGCATTAAATTCAATCATTCCCTGCCCCCTCTCTCTCCTCTCCTCTCCATTCCCTTTCCTTCTCTCTGTAGTTCTGATTTCTCCAAGTAGAGTCTTTAAAAAAAAATGTTCCTCATGATAACACGCAAATTATATGGAATGAAACAATATTTTCATTCCAGTAAGTTGAAATAAATATGATGACATCATTATATCTCCAAACACCATTAATTCCCTTCAAAATATATCCCATTCTTTATTTTTTATACTCAAGTAATGCATATTAATTGTAGAGACATTAGGAAATATAAATAAAAAATAAATACTCAATATCCAAAGACAATCATAGATAACATTTTAGTGCGTGTCTTCAATTCATACCTATCCATATACTATTTTTCCCTCTTATAGCAGTATCATATTAGAGTTTGATTTATAATGGGCTGTTTTTACTTAATGATCATTCAGAACTATCTTTCCAAATTGGTAAATGTACGTCTACATAATCATGTCTATCAGCTACATAGCATTCCATCGTATAAAGGTACCTGTTTAAATAATCCTTAATATTGGATACTATTTTTTTCCGGTTTTCTTCTTTTATAAGCTGTAGACTCTTGCATATACATTTTTGTGCTATTGGCCAATTATATCCTTAGGATAATTCCCTAGAAGTGGGACTTATGGGTTGGTGTTTATACCCTTCTCTGGCTCTTAATGTATATTGCCAAATTCCTTCCCTTAAAGAAAGGATCAAATTATACTCCTCCTAGCAATGTATGAGAATGACCATTTTACACGCCCACACTAATGGTTATCAGGCCTTTTAATCTTTGAGAACTCCATTAGGCAAAAAAATAATGTGACTTTATTGCTTTTCTTTGCATTCCAGTGTCTATCCATTCTATAATAATCACATTTCTAAGACTACTATCTAAACAAAATGTAAATTCATTAGGTCAAAGACAAAATCTCTATATACTTAAATATTTATATCTGACATCTTTCTAAAGTAGAATAAATCCCTAAAGAGGCATTTGAGACACTACTTGGCAGAAAACCATGGATTAACAGTATACAACCTTATTAAGAACATCCTTGAATTTTATTTTAAATCTCAAGCTCATTGTTCTTAGAGCTCATTTGCTAAAGTAATTTCCTCCTGAAAATGACAAACCCTCCACTAGGAAGAATCTCAAATGAGAGGAAAGGAGAAGGTTATGGAAGCGAAGCCTTGGCATCACCTGACTTTTGTGACCAGGTGGGACTTCAGTCTCCTTCAGTCTTTGTCCCTCTGTGGTCAGTGCCAGAGTGGCCAGGGGTATAATGCCGATGTCTCCTCAGGCCTCAGTGGGAAAAAGGGAAAACTATGCAACATATGCTTGATAGGTTTGTTTTGGGGAATATTGAACAGAATTGATAGTCTGACCCTTCATGAATGTGTGTCCCCATTCAAAAAAAAGAAAGAGAAAACTTACTAAACAATACATAGCTACTGCTTTGTTTTAAACAAAATTCTTATATTGCCCCACAAAGAAAACATTAGAGTAGTATTGTCTTTCCATATACTCTGCATCAGTCTGCCAAATGATTATTTATGCTGTGCAGTTGGGTTACACCATTTACACACACACACACACACACACACACACACTCACACGCATCTTACTAGGTGCTGAAAAATAATGGCCAGCTACCACTAAGAAGATAATGTCTTTAGGGTCCTTAAACAATTAACCTCAATTTGGAAACTGAGTAAGTCTAAGCTATGTTTTGCTAAACATGATTTTTCCACTTAATTTTACCCTTCCTCCATATTATTTAAACCATCATGTAATTTCAAATTTCATACCGAAAATTAATTTATAGTTGAATCAGCAGCACTTTATTTATTAAGAAGCACATATCATTTAAAGAGGCTTCCTTAGAATAGGAAGTTTCATTTAGCTAAATCTAAGGAAACAAAGATAGTCAACTCTTTGTTTGATTATAGCCTGGGATCTCATATTATCCAAGCGCATTCCTTGACCAGACACATTTAATGATTGGTCAAACCAGGTTCAAGAGAAGAGTACTGCTCTGTTATTAAAAGGAAACTTAATGATTGCATCTCCATTGGGAACATTATAAAATCCATAATAAAGTTTACTTTGTGCACTGACCACAGAGTACTTGATCTTGGCATTCCATGGTGCTTCTCATACTTCAAAGGTTGAAAGCACAGTGAAATTTCAGTCAGCAACCTTTGGTTCCATTTCCTGGGAATGAGATAGCTTAAGTCTATGAATTACTCAAAAAGAATCAAAATGTGAGTGCAATGATAGATGTTGGTGTTTTTTTTTTTTTCCAATGTATATAAAAAGGCACCTTTTCCAAATGCCCCCTGTTTGTGTTCAAAATGAGCTAGAGTAACTCTACAGTATATTCACTGTGAAGGAATCAAGAATTATAAAACACTTAGAATTTATGAAGGAACAAAATATCACAAAACTGTGGAGTGATACCCCAGATTCACTGAATAATCTGAGAAAGGAATGGAAGGAATAATATGAGCTAACACTTATATTGTGCTTATTATGTGCTAGATACTATTTTTAGTGCTTAGTAGGTATTAATTCTTTCAACCCTCCAGATAGCCCTGTGACATATTTTATTTGTCCAAGAGATCAGTAAGACACAGAGAGGTTAAATATCTTGCCAGATATCACAGAGCTGGTAAATGGCAGGAATGTAATATGAATTTTCTTCTGATTTAAGGTGGTACGTGTAGATGGCCAGGTGAAAACGGAGCACTGCTGAGAAGCCCCGAGGAAAAGTGCAGCCTCCACACAAAGTTTTATTATTGGCTTCTGAGGAAGTGGTAAGTTTGCAAATATCATCACACATTTAAATGCTTTAAGAACTAATGTGACAGCTTGACATTTGGGGAAGAAACTGTGCTGGTTTCTAAGGTCTGAGTCTACCACTAAATATCTGGGGAATCTGGGTTAAAACATGTCATTTTCTGGGGCTCAGTTTCTTCTGTGTAAAACAAAAGGGATGGATGATGTGCAAAAAGAGATTCTACAGTTCTTTTATGAGACAGGCACTTAAGCACATTGTGGTCTGGTGGGGAACTCTTTCTGTCCACAGAGACCTCACAGAGGACACAACAGTAGTGTTCTCTGCCATGAAGTGGATTCAGTGAAAGGACTTGATGGTATTCTGAGATACTTCACGGTCTTTGCCCTCTCTAAATTCTTCACCTACGAAACAGGTTAAAGCAGTAAGGATAGTAGCAATTGTAGGTTCAGAACATAGTGGAGCAAACCCTTCTTGTTTCTCTTGGGGATAAGCTTCAGTGATGGGGTATTGATACTGGCAACAGACACATATTCTTATCTGAAATGCAGATCAAAAGATTCCACCCTTGAGAGCATTCCCTGACAATGGCCTTTCCAGCAGCATGAATCTGCCAATAGAGGCCTGTAGTTAATTTCAGTCAGCCGGCTTTGCTGGTATTGCTGCTCCCATTTTAGATTTACAAAGCCATTCTTGATGAAGACAATAAAAGCCCCCTTTTCCTCTTGTGCTGCGTTATGCTCTGACACTTTATCAAAGCACACAGACAGAGGGTTGTTCTTAACCATATATAAAATGGAGCAAACTCACAAACATGCTTTGATATTGCACTGTGGAAACACCAAGGTTAAAAGGTAAATCTGTGGTGAAACAGTATTGATTAATTGATGTAAGAAAGGTCAGGCTGATCTTTATCTTGCGTGAAAGACTAGTTCTACATGGCAGGTCTGTTGTAATGGTTCCTATGTAAAAAGATTAAAAAAAAAAAAAAGGAAACCTAATGCAAAGACAATGGGGAAATCTCATCAAACAATCACTCAGGAAGTTAAAGCACTAAAACAGGAACTGGAAGGTGGATGTTATTTAGATTTCTGTGTATTTTGAATAGGCTTTCTTGGAAGTACCTTCACCAGTGAAGCAGTTGTAGGAGAAGTAAAGACAGTGATGTTAAGTCTTAGCCCTGCCCCAAGAAGACCAGAAAAGGGGGCTTCATACTCCTCTTTCCAACAAGGCTGAAATCTGCTGAAGCAGAAGACCTAACTTGTCTGACCTTCAGGTCCTGCCCAGGTTAAAGACTGTTGCATAGTGTTTCTCACAAGAGGCTTCCGTATCGTATCTCCAGGGCCTGGTGGGAAGAGGACGAAGAGGGAATTATCCCCTCCATACCTTGAGATGCACAGACAGCTAAGAACAGCTTGTCCAACCCACTTCTGGCCCAAGAGAGAGAATGAGGTTTCAGAGATAAAATTTAGGATTCGGAAAAAACAAAGAAACAAAGGAGGAAGGACTAGTGGCTGGGGGGAGAAAGAAAAATATAGGGACCACGAGGACAGGATGCCAATCCTGAATTACAGCACATTTGAATGAAAACAAGGGCCAGGGGATGGTAGTGGGAGGGGTTGGAAATGGGAATGAATGCTGGAAGTTTTGTCTCATTATGCTTGAATCTGAAAAGACCTTCAGTAAGTGTCTGAACCTGAATAGGTTGGCCTATGATGTAGTCTTAAGCAAACCCAGAAACCTCAGAGGCTCGCTATAAATTTTTGGCCCTGGGTGATACTCCTGCCTCTTACAGCTATGGCATTGGAACATGTAGCCTTACCACAGCAATGAGGAGATGCCTGAGATTTTTTTTCCAGTGTTATTGAAAAATAATTGACATACATCACTATATAAGTTTAAGGCATACAGCATGATGATTTGATTTACATATATTGTGAAATGATGACCACAATAGGTTCAGCTAACATCCATCTTCACATGAAATGTTTTGAAGGACAAATCTGGAAGTAGATTACATCATCTTTCTTATATCCTACTGTCTTGGATACAGTCACAAAACCTTCAGTTAACTGCAAGGGAGACTGGGAAATATGCCATAAAATGTTACTTGTCTAGGTTTACCTTAGAACACCAGGGATTTAGGTTTTCATAAAGAAAAGTTTCCAAAGACTGCATTGTTAAATATTGGAAGGAGCTACCATGGGATGTTTAGAGAACTTTATTGCTGTTCTCTAAGATACTCAAGGTAGGAGATCGGACTCATTTTTCTATAAGTTCTATTCTTTATACAATTTTATGCTTCTATAACTATATAGGCTTTTTGTTTGCAAGGGAAAACATGAAAAGTAAGCTAGATATTTAGAATTATTTTCTTATCAAACTGACATGGTTACTTCCTACAAGTAAGTAGGGAAATTTTATGTTAAGAAAGCAGAGACACACACACAAAAAAATGGAATCAGAAATTAAATGTGTTTTATTCACAGATTTACCCATTTTGTGGCTTAAGGCCAGCATTTTTAATAATAAACAGTTAAAGACATAAATCATAATTTGGTACAAATCCATATGTAAAATATAAGATCTAACCTTAGCATCATAGTCACTGGAATTCTGATAGTCTGTATGTGACACATTTTTGTGTTATTTGCTTCAATGTATGTTAATAGATGGTAATTATATGCTTTTCATTTGGACAGCCCTTATCCAAAAACGATTTAATATTCGCACATCCAATGGGTCGCGCACAGCTATTGATCATTTGGATCAGAGTTCAGTTTGAACTGCTGCTGGTTAGATTAGAAATTGTAATCATGGTAAAAGATAAATTACAAGGTCTCCGAAGATCAGTTCTGTTTTCAGATTAGATGTACTTTTAGCTATGAAACATCAAATAGGGGAGATTAGACAAGGTCTGTGATGGTGTCATTTTGTGGGTTTTCTAAGGAATATATCCAGAGATCCGTGGTACCCTTCCCCCACTGTATCAGGAATGTGAAATTTATAGGGAATGACATTTTATTACAATAAAGATGGTGAAAAAATTCTTAAATTATTTGTGAATTAGAAAAGGATGCTTATTTATATTTTGTAAATATAAATTTTGGTATAATAAATCAAATGCTCTACAATCAAAGTTATGCAATTTTTAATATAGAGAGATTTGGTTTGGATTAGAGGAATCTAAATGAAGATTAATTTAGATGAAGCAAACCTCTGGTGACTTCAATATTAAAAGGATTTTATCTGTGCTTTAAAATATTATTTTTGTCTAATTATAAAAGAAATACATTCTCATTGTAGAAAATTTGGAAAATTCAGAAAACTCTATTCAAGGAAACAAAGAACATTCACATTCATAAATCCAAATGTGTTGCTATTAACATCTTGAAACATCTCGTTCCAATCCTTTTCTTTGAAATTTTTTATGAAATATTTCAAACATACACAAATATAGAAAATGACATAACAAAGCCACACACACATCTACCACCTAGATTTAAATATGTTACCTTTTTGCTATATTTACTTCAGATATCTCTTACTGATAAATACATATATTATAGATATAGATACTCCACTTCGTTCTCCTCCCTCCTTTTTCCAGACTTAACTATTATTGTGACATTTCCATTTTGTAATTTTGCTATTATCATCCATAAACAATATATAAAATTGTTTTTACATTTAAAAAGTATATGACTTAGCAGCAGCAGAAGCATCATGGTGAACACTTATGAAGTACTTACTGTCTTTCAGGCACTGTCCTGAGGCATAGTACACGAACTAACTGTAGAAGGTGGGTGCTATTATTATCATCCTCATTTTATAAACAAGGACACTGAGTTACAGAGAGGTTAATTAACTTGCTCAAGGTCATACCCCTACTCTTTTCTAACTTGCTTTTTTATGCAACACTGTGTTTTTAGATTTATCCATGTTGATACATATGACCCTAGTTCATTTATTGTAACTGCTGTATAGTATTCTATTCTATGAATGTCACAGTTGATTCCCCTACTGATAGAACTTTGAAAATCCTTTATGTATCCCTTATGCATATCTGTGAGAGTTTCTTTAGGGGAGTTACATAGAAGTTGAATTACTAGGTTATAAATAATGTACTTTTTAGATTCTATATAATTATAGAAAAATTTATATATTGATCTTATAGCCATCTCATTGCTTTGCTAAACTTTGTTATTAATTCTAGTTATCTGTGTTTTTTCTATGCTGACAGTTATATTTTCTGTGAATAGTGACAGTTTCTTCCTTCTGTTTCAATTTTACATATTTTCTTCTCTTTCCTTCTTCTTCCCTCCCCTCCCCTCCCCTCCC